>NC_041389.1:668886473-668911333 GCF_002162155.2 Triticum dicoccoides | reverse complement strand
CAAGACCATCACCACGGCCTCTACCACCACCACGGCCAAGACCATCACCACGGCCAAGACCACCACCACGGCCTCTTCTAAGACCAAGATGACTCCCTCTTTGTTGCCTAGTTCCTCGTTGGCTTGTTTGATTTGAGTGGTTTGGCACTCCACCACTTGTTTGACTTGGTTGGCTACCCCTTGGTTCACTTGGTTGGCTATCATTTGTTTGGCTTGTGCTTGCACCATTTTTCTTTGATCTCTTTCTTGGTTTGGGACAAGTTCTTGTGTTGTGTCCCCCATTACTGCAGCCCCCACAACGGGATTGCTCACGAGGCTCTTGGAATTGGCCGGTGCCGTATTCTCCACCACCATCACGGCCCCATCCGTCCATGTCACCTCTAAGACGCTTTGTCTTACGTCTTCCCCGTCTAACGATCTTCAATTCCGGGTCCGGCCATAGTTGAACTCCATGATACTCCGGCCATTGTGATTGATCCAAGTATGGCTGGAACCGTGGAGTCCATGTATTCTTTACCGTCATGATTGAGAACTCGGACTCCCTCACGGTAAGAGGGTGATTGACGTCCACATTCCTAACCCGGGATGCATTTAACAAGTGCGAGCATGGGAGATGAAGCAAAGACGGCCTCATGCAGCTGCAATCACACCGTGTTAGGGAGACCTTGAAAGCCCGGCCTCCGTGTTGGCGGCCATCGTTTGTGGTTCCTCCGGGCTCTTTCACCTCATACTTCCACTCGTTGTCGTCATATAGTACAGCTTCTTCGGAGTCTGCCTTTCGTGATTGAAATTCCAACCATTCTTCGACCTTTGGTGGGAAATTGTACTTGTGCTTATCCTTGTTCTCACCAGCAATCTGCTTATCAGTCTCCATTGAGTGCTTTAAAAAGTATTCATTCAACTTGTCAAATGTGTATTGAACTATTGCCGTCACGGGATATGCATTTTCCACTATCCACAACGGCTTCATCCGCGAGACTAAGATCCTTGAACAATGGTGTCTTGTGATCCCGCCCGAATACCTTCTTGAATGCTTCGGCCTCCTTCGGTGTGAACCCCTCCTCATCAACTTCTTCATCAGGACCATCGTCATCCGAGTCCGATGCATATGCACGGGAAAAAGGGATGGATTGGTCCATTGTCTCTTGCACATGATATTGGTCGAGATCACCCACATTGTTGTCATGGAGGTCAACTTCGTTGTCATCCTCCTCGTACTCATCATTATCCTCTTCAAAACCTTCATTTTGGTTGTTTGGAGTCGGGCTCAATGTTGGCCAATCTTCTTGCGTGAATTGAGGTTCACTCATTTGATCTTGGTTCATGGGTGGGGGAGTGCTAGCAACCAACGGGGAGGGGTTCTGGTTCAAGTCTAAATTCAAAGTAGACTCAACCTTCTTGGAGGCAAATAACTCAAGAGCCTTGTCTAGAGATTCCGCAACCGTCTCATTGTATGCAACCCAACGTTGCTCGGAGTTCACACGCATTGTCTTCCAACGGATGTGCATTCCTAAACCAACATTATGCCTTCCCTCGAACTCAACAACGCCACTTGGGTCCATCCAATTCAAATCTTTCCTCACTTGTTTCAAAAGCCCCGCATAGCTAGGACTACTCTCAAACACCATGTCAAGCTCATCCGGGTCCGTCTCAACATTGCCTTTCAAAAAGGCCTCTTTATCCACATGATGAACATAAACACATGTTCTCCCCATCCCTACAATAATCAAAAACACACATATATCAAGTAAATACTTAAGAAAAATATTTGCACACATATGCCCTAACATATATATGAATTAATAACCCTAACCCCCACATAACAATAACCACAACCCTAACACCAACATAACCCTAACACCAACATCAAACACACATAACCCTAACCCTAGCATACTATGGAAGCCTAAACAACCCAAATTAGCAAAGAAATATAACATCATTCAACACAAATTTCCAAATCCTATCAAAATCTAGGGTTTCCCCAAACTAGCAAGATTTGAGCAAATGTGACAATTCCTATGGATGAAAACGAGGGGATCGGAGGAGATTACCTTAAGGGAGGGGTTGGCTTCGAAATCCACGGTGTGTGGCGGATTTGCAAGATTTGAGAAGGATTTGAGAGGGGGAGAGGGGAAGAGAGGAGGGCCGCAAGTCTAAGAGTTTGGGTCGGGTGGGGGTGTGTGGGGTGGGAGTGGGAGGGGAGAGAGGGTGGGGCCAGCCCAAGTGGAACACAAACTGTGCAGCGCCCAAGAGTTAGGTGCTGCACATTACAGGTGTGTGGCGCCTAGATCTTAGGCGTTGCACAGGTGCGTGTGGGGCCGCAACTGGACCAGGGCTGCCACGCTGGCAGGATGTGCGACGCCTAAAGGAAGGGCGCTGCACAGTAGGGTGCGGCGCCCGGATGTCGGTCGGGCGCCACACCAAAGGATCAGCAGAGTGAAATTTTTTCGTGACCAGGTCAGTTTGTGATTTGATTTCTGCCTGAGGTCAGATATGTGATTTCTGCCCACTTTGGGCAGGCCGAGCCAATAGTACACGAGAGGTTGTGCACCATCCCACCAAACCGGCCCATCGCCAGCAGCCGCTGCCGATCTGCACCCCGAGAAAGGAGCGCCCCAGCCCACAGCCACACGGCAATAGTACTGCTGCTTCTGTGGACCGTAGGTAGCACAGTGCTAGCAGTAGTATAGTAGTACTACCAGTTGCAGCAGCAGCAGCATCATGCCCTCATATCATCGGTGAATTACCGCCCAATAATTCGTCCACGACACACCACCGCCTAGGCCGGCCCCCCTAACCTAATCTAGTCTCGTCTAGGAGTGGTTGATTGCTAATGAAGCATAGGCGCCTTTCCATTTAATCTCTCTCTGTGTGTGAGTGTGTACTTCCTCCGGTCTTTTTTAGTTCGCATATGAGATTTGTCTAAAATCAAGTCTCCTAAAGTTTGATCAATTTTACAGAGAAAAATACCAACATTCGTAATATGAAATCAATATCAGTATATGTGCCATGACTTAAATTTTCATAGTATAACTTTAGCATGGTAGATTTTCATATAATTATGATCAAATTTTATGAAGTTTGATTTCAGACAATTTTTATATGCAGAATAAAAAAACCAGAGGAGTATCTGCCTTGTTGCGTCCAATCCAACCCACCGGCAGAAAGGAGGCGACGGTGGGTGGCACGACATGTCGCTGCAGGTATAATATGTTGATCAGTTGAGGAAAAGCGGCCCTTCTGTTCATGCACAGTAGAGAAGACCGCGAAAAAGGAAGCTGATTCAGCCAGCAGGGCGTGCTACGATCACACAATCATGACTCATGGATCATGGCTTCAGGCTTGTATGGAAGGATCGGATCGGGCCTCCGAAGCTTGCACTGCAAGGGGAGGATCGTGAATTCGTACGTGGTTGGGATCGGATGGTTTGACTGCGCGTCTGTCTGCGGAGGTGGTTCAGCTATCTATCTTTTTTTGAGAATCGGTTCAGCCATCTATCTGGGATCTGTGGCGTACAGGAACTACAGTTGCGCCGAGCTGCGGAGGGCGCCACCGTGCCACGGCCTCACGGGCCCGGCGGCATCATGGTCGATGGCATCGCAGGAGCCGACGGCAGGCGCGGACGGATCGAGCCGAGCCCAGGTGAATTCTGGATGAGCGCCCTCAGGGGGCTAGGTGAATTAACGAGCTGCTCGGCTCGTTAAGCTCGTGCTCGTTAAGACTCGGCTCGTTAAACTTCTTAAGTTTAACGAGCAGAAAACCGTGCTCGGCTCAGTTCGTTTGAAGCTCATTAAGCTCGTGAGCGCTCGTTAACAGATTATAATGTGTTACGTTCTACATGATGAGTGTGCAGGTGTAGTTTTTCAAATGAAATATGGTGACTACAAAAAGAAATGCAGTACTTTGTTGCCTCCTATGTGATTAGATTGAATAGAAGGGCTGATGTGCTAAAAGAGTTTATCAGATAAGATAAAAAATGTATTATGTTGTTACTAACGAGCTACTTGTGAAATTTGTTGGCTTGCTCATTAAGCTCATCATTAACGAGCTAAAATCAATGATTGACTTTGTTCATTAAGAAGCGAGCTACGAGCTTAACAAGCCGAACTATCGAGCGCTCGTTAAGCTCGCGAGCTACGAGCTTTTGGTCCAGCCCGCCAACGTGCTAGCCTTCAACTTTTACCAACTGTTTTTTCCATGATAATACATGTCTCATTTATAACATAAGGATCCTAGTATAAGCCACATACATATCGACCTGGTAAAACTGAACAAATAGCATAACGCTAGCCTTTGCACAAAGGAACAACAACCAAGAAGTAAAATTACAAACAAGACCGAAGAAATATCTGAGCTTGACACCAACGCCCGTCACCTGCCTCTGGCACCACCACAGCAGCCACCAAAGGGAATAATGACGGATCACCTCCACACTCGAGCTCGACGCAGCTCCATCGCTGATAAATAGCTTTGCAGACCTTCAAGGTGGCCCACCAAAGGCGAAACCATTACCATTGAGCAAATCAGACCGAAGCAACACCACAGACACGTCATCGAACTCCAGGTCTGGCACCCTCACATGACTAAGACGTCGGACGAGGAAACCATACCTGTCATCCACATACCATGAACCCAGCACACGATCCACCATCTTCCAGATGCCGTCGATGCAGACCACAATCTGCATCTGCTCCTAGACTACCTCCCAAGCTCCGCGCCGGCGCTAGAGCGGATGCCGTCGTAACGGCGGATCCCGAGGACACTAGACCACCACAAAGATGTCGCCGCCTGCACACCATCCTTGCTTTAACAGACTGGATTCCAGATCCATCCCCATCCATAGGACCAATAGCCTCATCGGAGTAGGATCTGAAGAAATTTTATTCGGCACCACCATCACCGCCGCCGAAGCAAGATGATGAACATCTAAAAAACTAACCTACTTTGGCCTAAAACTATCCACCAACCGTTGCTTCTCAATGGGATCGGCGGCCAGCATGGTATCAATGCACGTGCGGTACATGCATCGTGTATGTAACGCGCGGAAATTTAGCTGATTTTGGTTATATAGGCCTTGTATTGCCACACTTTGTCACACATTTTTGCTGAGCTTTGCTAAGGTTAATCCATCAAAATAAGAGACACAAGTTGGCAAGCCTAAGGAGATCTGGCCACACTTTTTGTGTGTATGTTATGTGGTGCCCTAGTGTGGCTTGCCTAAAGTGGGCTTGAACCAAACACTCACCCAAGTTGATCAAACTTGCCGACAATCTTTGGCAAAGTTAGTCACAAACCAAACAGCCCCGACACACAACGGAGATCTTCACTGTCTACCGCACGCCCGCGCGTACTCTTCGGATTCGCTCCTACGCGTGCATCCGGTTCTGTCTGGTCTGATGTAAATCGGTCCCATTTAAGCCCATTTTGGGCATCTTCAAACGACAACCTGAAAATTTCCTCCCGCATTCGTCCACGGACAAGAGGACCAGCCTATGGACACGGATGCGAAAGGCACCATCCAATGCTATCCTGTATATGTCCTTCAGTAAAGGGCAATTTTTTAGATTCAAATTTAGTCCAACCCACACAGCGCGTCGGATCACATCAACGTCAGATTGTGTGCCTGATCACAACCAAAAAGAGCCAAGTATGCTTAGTTTCTACATGCTTGAATCCAAAAGAATATCAGTCTGACAGTCCGTGTAATTCTCTGTCGGCAATCCCAACTGCGTGCTCCCAGATCAAGGTGTCGTCGCCGTCTCATGGACAACCTCCTCCTCCTCCTCCGTCGCCTCTGCCACGTCCTCATTCTCCGCCGCCGCCAACTAATCTTTTTGCCGCCGCAACATCTGGTAGCAGACGGATTGCATGATCACTCTTGCTTCAGCATCCAAAGAGTCCACATTCAAGGTCAACATCTTGGCGTCCTCCGCATTGGCGGCGATCTTTAACTTGTTTTCCTCGAGTGCGGCCTTCCTCCGCCGCCCGCCTCTCTTTGAGCTTGAGCTTCTTGTCCGTCGCCTCCATCAATAATTTGAACCTCTCCGCCTTTTTTCCTTCTCGAGGTCTGAGTGCTTCACGCATGCCTCCTCCTTCTTCGAAAAGATGTCTTCGAACCTCTCCATCAGCTTGGCCGCTGCACCTTCTTGCTTCGCCCTCTCATCCTCCCACGTATTCCCCCGTAAATTTCTTATAACCTTTCTCAGCGGTTCTTGGGTTGGGTCTGTAGGGTCACCGGTTTCTTCCTCGTTGGCTTGGCGACGGTCTTGGCTATGAAAAGTTCAGCTTCGGTTGCCCATTCAACTTCAACCAACAATGTATGATGGTGAAGTTTTTCTTCTCCAACTTCTTGTACACCAGACAAGCACGAGAAGGCTACAAAATAATGCATATCCGACTAGTGATCAACAAGATTATGCATACCCAACAAGTGAGAAACTAAACTAAGAATATCCGGATAGTGAGCAACAAAACAAATGCATGTCCGGCTAGTGATCAACAAAACTATGCATATATGGTAAGTGAGCAAAAAAACTAAGCATGTCCGGCTAGTGATCAACTTACTTGCTCGGTGATTTGTGCACCGCTAGGCCACTGTGCAATGAGATGCTTCAAGTGCCCACAATACTTGGACACGACATCTTGGATGGTGTACCATCAATGGTTGAGGAACTTCCATTCACGGTTGTGGCTCCTCACTCACTTCACCAACCGCTTCGATGGCAACAGAGGCCTTGTGATTGGGCTCCTCGCTCGCTTCACCAACTGCCTCGATGGCTACTTACTCCTTGTTAAAGTCTTCTGGTCTGGGTGCGAGTTCATCGCCTTCATCACCTACAACATCTTCACCAACTTCGACTGCATCTTCCCCACCGCTAACAACATGCACACTCTCCCCTACAAAC
Source organism: Triticum dicoccoides (assembly GCF_002162155.2). NCBI lineage: Eukaryota > Viridiplantae > Streptophyta > Magnoliopsida > Poales > Poaceae > Triticum > Triticum dicoccoides. Next base: position 668,904,425 of record NC_041389.1, on the reverse strand, counting down.
ATTGAGGACGAGGAGTGAACTTGGTGGCGTAGGACAGCTCGTGTTAAGTGTTGCCTAACGTCGGGCTAAATTATTTGTAAGGGCGCTAAGCCCTAATATAATATCTATTCATGTAATGTGCATGTTCCCTATATATTAAGGGAATATATCAATGTTCTGTTCATGCAAGTTGAATAAACTTGAATTTTATATTAATGTGGTTGTCTATTTCTTGCAAATAGTCTTTCATTTGATTGAGATTAGTGGTGATCATTGCAAGCATTAGGATAGCGACTGTTGTACAAGAAGCAAAGCAAACTAGGATAGTGGCGCAGTCTGGTTCAACCAAACCAAAGCTGCCAAACATGATAACTCTTTGGATGGGAAGATTTTAAAATAAGAAATAGAAAAAAAAGAATATTTGTCGTTCAATTGAACCAGAAATTAAATTTAAATGTTGCAACAAATATTGGAAAATAGGATAAGGGAGAAAGGAAAAGAACAAGCTACACACCTGGCAGCCCAGTAGATAGCCCAGCCTAGCAGTGATGCCAGTCGTCTTCTTCCTCTAGACAGAAGGACAGAGCGCGTAGCCGACGTTCGCGCCAAGGCCACCTCCTGCATCCACCGCTTCATCGAGGGGACAAGTGGACCACACAGCCCCTAGCCTTTCCCTTCTCCCCCCTTTGTTCACCTTACCCTCTCTCGCATTCTCGTGCACGCCCGAGAGAACAATGTTTAACTTACCCTTCTACCTTTCCCTTCTATAATTTTCGGGATTAACCTATTAACTTGGTGCCAAGTGCAATTTGTTTTTTTTGCCTATTTTTGGTTTTCCACGGAACCAGTACCAAACGGAGTCCAAATGCCACGAAACTTTTTGTTCTTTTTTTTTCTGGACATAAGAGACAATAGAAGCTTCGATAGGAGGTCAGAAGGCAAAGGGGGTGGCCATGAGCCACCAGGGCGGGCCCTGGTGCCTTGTGGGCCCCTCATTGCTCCGCTTGACCTAATTCTGCCTCTATAAATTCTCTAAAATTGAGAAACCAATAGAGAGCCATCCAAAACACTTTTTCCACCACCACAAGCTTCTGTTCTTGTGAGATTCCATCTGGAGGCCTTTTTGGGTACTCTGTTGGAGAGGGAATCGATCACGGAGGGCTCCTACATTAACCTTGAAGCCCCTCTGATGATGTGTGAGTAGTTTACAACAGACCTACGGGTCCACAGCTAGTAGCTAGATGGCTTCTTCTCTCATTGATATTCAATACAATGTTCTCCTCGATGTTCTTGGAGATCTAATGTAATCCTTTTTTGCGATGTGTTTGTTGGGATCCGATGAATTGGGGGTGTATGATCAGATTATCCATGGATGTTACTTGAGTCTTCTCTGAACTCTTTTATGCATGATTGTTATAGCTTTATATTTCTCTCCAATCTATCCGTTTGGTTTGGTCAACTAGATTGATTTATCTTGCAATGCGAGAGGTGCTTTGTGATGGGTTCGATCTTGCGGTGCTCAATCCCAGTGACAGAAGAGGACATGACACATATTTGTATCATTGCCATTAAGGATAAAACGATGGGTTTTATTCATATTAATTGGATTTAGTTTTTCTACATCATGTCATCTTGCTTAAGGCGTTACCCCCGCTTTATGAACTTGATACTCTAGATGCATGTTGGATAGCAGTTGCTATGTCTTGAGGTTGCGTTGGTTTTCCTTGAAGAGGAAAGGGTGATGCAGCAATAGTAACGTAAGTATTTCCCTCAGTTTTTGAGAACCAAGGTATCAATCCAGTAGGAGGCTCCTCAAAATTCCCACGCACCTACACAAACAAACAAAGAACTCGCAACCAACTCAATAAAGGGGTTGTCAATCCCTTCACGGCCACTTGCGAAAGTGAGATCTGATAGAGATAGTATGATAAGATAAATATATTTTTGGCATTTTATAATATAGATTGGAAAAGTAAAGATGCAAATAAAAGTAGATTGAGAGATTATATGATAAAAGATAGACCCGGGGGCCATAGGTTTCACTAGTAGCTTCTCTCAAGATAGCATAAGTATTATGGTGGGTGAACAAATTACTGTCGAGCAATTGATACAAAAGCGAATAATTATGAGATTATCCAGGCATGATCATGTATATAGGCATCACATCCGTGACAAGTAGACCGACTCCTGCCGGCATCTACTACTATTACTCCACACATCGTCCGCTATCCAGCATGCATCTAGAGTATTAAGTTCATAAGAAAAGAGTAACGCATTAAGAAAGATGACATGACGTAGAGGGATAAACTCATGCAATATGATATAAACCCCATCTTTTTATCCTCGATGGCAATAATACAACACGTACCTTGCTGCCCCTGCTGTCACTGGGAAAGGACACCGCAAGATTGAACCCAAAGCTGAGCACTTCTCCCATTGCAAGAAAGATCAATCTAGTAGGCCAAACCAAACTGATAATTCGAAGAGACTTGCAAAGATAACTTAATCACACATAAAAGAATTCAGAGGAGATTCAAATATTTCTTATAGATAAACTTGATCATAAACCCACAATTCATCGGATCTCGACAAACACACCGCAAAAAGAGTTACATCGAATAGATCTCCAAGAAGATCGAAGAGAACATGGTATTGAGATCCAAAAAGAGAGAAGAAGCCATCTAGCTAATAACTATGGACCCAAAGGTCTGTGGTAAACTACTCACAACTCATTGGAGGGACTATGGTATTGATGTAGAAGTCATCCATGGTCGATTCCCCCTCCGGCGGAGCACCGACGAAGGCTCCAAGATGGGATCTCACGGATACAGAAGGTTACGGTGGTGGAAATAGTTTTTCGTGATCGCCTTTGATGTTCTCGGGGTACGTGGGTATATATAGAAGGAAGAAGTAAGTCGGTTGACGCCTGAGGGGCCCACGAGATAGGGGGCGCACCCAGTAGGGGGGGGGGCGCCCTCCACCCTCGTGGCCGCCTCGACTGCTTCTTGACTTGCACTCCAAGTCCTATGGATCACGTTTGTTCCAAAAATCACGCACCCGAAGGTTTCATTCCGTTTGGACTCCGCTTGATATTCCTTTTCTTCGAAATACTAAAATAGGCAAAAAAACAGCAATACGGGCTGGGCCTCCGGTTAGTAGGTTAGTCCCAAAAATGATATAAATATGTAAAGTAAAGCCCATAAACATCCAAAACGGGTAATATAATAGCATGTAACAATAAAAAGTTATAGATACGTTGGAGACGTATCAGCGGTCGATGTGTGGAGTAATAATAGTAGATGCAGAAGGGAGTCGGTCTACTTGTCTCGAATGTGATGCCTATATACATGATTATTGCCTTGGGTATATATCATCATGATTATTCGCTTTTCTATCAATTACCCAACAGTAATTTTTTTACCCACCGTATGCTATGTTCAAGAGAGAAGCCTCTAGGGAAAACTATGCCCCCCTTCCCGTCTATCTTTATCATGTATTAAAATCCAAAAATACCTTGTTGCACTTTATTTACTTTTATTTTATTTTGTGTTTTTGTTTATCTATCTATCACTGCGAGATTTGAACCTTACAATTAACCGCCAAGGGATTGACAACCCCTTGTTTGCGTTGGGTGCAAGTATTTATTATTTTGTGTGTAGGTACTGCTAACGAGGTGTTGCGTGGTTCTCCTACTGGATTGATTACCTTGGTTCTTAACTGAAAAAATACTTATATCTACTACACTGCATCATCCTCTCCTCTTCGGGGAAATCCCAATACAGCTCACAAGTAGCAGCCACCATGTCTCAAAGATCCGCCGCATCATCGCCTATGCCCCTTTCCGAGTAAGGATTTGAGAAACAAGGGCTGGAGTATAGCATTTTGTCACTGTCACATCCAACCGCCGCGTGCAGATGTCAATTCACCGCCGACAACACTTCCCCCAGCCTGCAAATTAACCCATTGAACTCGTTGTGAGTTCTGTCGAGTTTTCCCCCTATTCGCCTTGTCGATTTCATGTGTTGTGGTCATCAAACACATTTGCGTGGCGCCACTGTTTTTATCTATGTCGTCCACTTCAGCCATCCCTGGGGCTACCTTGAGTTTACATGGATGCGGGAGAGCTTGTGTTGCCTCTCCAATCACCTTCGATGCCCACTTCGTGCCCTCCCGAGCGGACTCCACCATGGCCATTGATTGCCGGCGTGGCTAGGGAATGTGTTTTTTATGTTTCATAAGTGGCCCCACATGTCAGCTTTTTAATTGGTCCAACTAGTCAACATCCAGGTAACGGTCAACAGACTTTGACCCAATGAAATGGTCTATTTGGGCATATGTGAGCGTGTGGGAGAGAGAGGAGGGGGAAAGTGAGGAGCATTAAGAAGTTGGGGCAAAACTGAGGACAACTAAGGAACCAGGGGCATGAAAATAGAAATCCCTTTAATTTATTATCAATGGGCCTTAAAAGGCCAAGTGGTGGAAGGGGAATTGGGCCAGAAGGGCCAATAGGGGAGGCACCCCTTTTCCCTTGTGGGGAGGCCGAATTGGACAAAGGGGAGGACCCCTCCTCCCCCTAGGGCCGACGCAAGGGGAGGGGAGTCCTTCCCGTTTTGGCGCCCCTCTCACCTCCCTCCGACCTATATTGAGGATTTTGCCCATTGAGACACAAGTTTTGGAGCCACCTCTAGTTCTCTAGTTCTAGTTCTAGTTGGTCCTAGTTGATCAATTATAGCTTGACCTAGATCCTATAATCCTCATAATTAGAAGACCGATGCGGTTCTAATCTCATCTCTCTCTAATTCACAAACGACGATTAGCTCTGGATAGCGAAGGGCTGCCGAATCGTGAAGGTCGTACGCTTACAACTCGTAGGGAGGCCGTGCTTTAGGTCTTCCGTTTGAGGACTGTTCATGGGCAGTTCGCGGGATTGTTCATCTACGGTTTGTGAGACTCCAAGTACGATCTACACCGACTCGTCTTTTTCCGCTGCAACTCAGAGTCGGTAACGATCAAATCCAAACTATTAATGCATCTTCATATTGTTCCTGGGTGATCGTAGGGCGAACTTTTTTTGTTTTCTACTACGTTTCCAAACATCGTGGCCATGAACTGTGGGAGGAACAGGAGCGAGAGAGACGACCGAGTCCTCGTGCAATCCTGTGCGTAGAGGGGGGAGGTGACTGATCCAACGGATGCGGGGCGATCGGTCGAACCTAGCGCCGGTCGACCGAGCATCGGCCCACTAAAAAAGAGTGGAAGATGGTATTTGTGTATAGGTTACTAGTTGACATTACATACAATATAGAAGTATCCTTTTATTCACGTACAAACTTGATAGTGTTGTACTCTAGAAATATCTACCAATTTATTTGTAAGACACACACTTTAAAACACTTTGTCAAGTGTTGTAGATATATTAAATGACCATATATAAAATGATACATGCATACAAAAATATTTTATGGTAATATTGATTTGTTGTGTTTCCTTAATAAATATATTGCAACAAAGTTTTTCTAAAACATCCATAACTAAGTAAAATGTGTATTTGAAATAAAGTACTATTCCATAAAAATATATTTTGACTAGTTTGGAACTTCATAACAAATATGTACACAATACTCATAAGTGTGTTTACATTATTCAGTTGGCTTACTATACCAAAAGATTGTATTCAAAGTAGTATATCAGATTATATGCATATAAGAAATTCAACATATCTTTAAGGACATAATGTGCTTAGTGAAATAAAAAAGTTCAATATAAGGGGGTCTTCGATAGTGCTCCAACTATCAACTTTTGTAACTCCAAATTTGGAGATGGGTCGATCGGGCTAACTCGAACAGTTGGAAAGGAAAAGTTGGTAAATCACTATAGTGTATTTTAGGAGGAGTTGGTGAAGCTAGCATTTTGTACCTCTCGGTTTTTGGAGAAGTTGGAGTTGGCAAAATTACGAGCGGTCTGCCACCCCGACGCTGTGATGCACGCGCACCAATTTGAGTGAAGACTATGAACCGAGCGTACCACTCTCCCCCACGACCTAAACTCCCGCTTTCTTCTCTATTCCCCATGTACTCCCAACCCTAGACTCCATGGAAGCCCCAAGCGATCCCACCCGAGTCATCGACCACACACCGCTCTTGGTCGTTCAATGCCGCCGTTTTCCGCCAAAGTGGGCGCAACTCATCCAAGCACCCGAGGTCAGGGGAGCACGAGCCGTTGCCATCCACGCACTGGATCCCCTGCGACTACCGGCACCTCTCCGAGGTTCGAGCAGTGGCATTGCATCTCTAACTCTACGGGCACCTCGTCTCTTTGGAAAATTGAGGATGGTATGTGCAAAATTCCGGTATATGTTGTGATTGTACATGTGTTTTTGGGAGTGACAATATATGGGTTGTGCTATGTGCTTATCTGAGATCCACATATTTGGATGTGAATTTCTAATGTAAGCATTTTGCGTGTATGTGCCATGTTGTGTTGTTTTGTTAAGTTCCCAGAGGTGTGGTAGTACTGTGATGTGCAAAATTAGCTATGTGGAATTGCATGAACTAGATCAGCACAGCCATTTTGTTATGTATATGAGAGCCGTTTTTTTTTCTGTATATGAGGGCACTTATATGGATTTTGTGCGCAAGCATCGAGACAAGGCTGTAGTAGGGAGTGTAGAAAACACTAGGATCATAACTGAGCCGTTCGTTAGTGTGCGCCGGAAGTAGGCCGAACGCCTACTTGACCCCAGCTGCATTTTATGAAGTTGGATTGCAATTCAAAATGAGAACATGAATCGGCTACACACGTACCCAGTTGAAAACAAATGGGACAAGCTGAAAACTGGTTACAATATATTCAGAAAGCTCAAGCCGAGTGAGACCGGAGGGCGACAGGACTTCAACATTGTTAAAAAGACACCGAGTAATGGAAGAAGGCAAAAATTGTGAGTTGTCATGTTTATGGTTCACATTTTTTAATGAATCTGTATGACTATTTTGATCGCTAACATTTTCTTCTTACTTAATACATGATGTTAAAGGTTGTGACAAGTTCAAGAAGCGTGGACTTCGCAGTGAAGAAAAATTTGTGCATCATGTTTGAAGACATCACTAGAAGGGAAGCCTTGGCGCAGTGGTAAAGCTGTTGCCTTGTGACCATGAGGTCACGGGTTCAAGTCCTGGAAACAGTCTCTTAAAGAAATGTAGGGAAAGGTGAAGGAAATATGCCCTAGAGGCAATAAAAAAGTTATTATTTATTTCCTTATATCATGATAAATGTTTATTATTCATGCTAGAATTGTATTAATCGGAAACATGATACATGTGTGAATACATAGACAAACATATAGTCACTAGTATGCCTCTACTTGACTAGCTCATTAATCAAAGATGGTTATGTTTCCTAACCATAGACATGTGTTGTCATTTGATTAATGGGATCACATCATTAGGAGAATGATGTGATTGACTTGACCCATTCCGTTAGCTTAGCACTTGATCGTTTAGTATATTGCTACTGCTTTCTTCATGACTTATACATGTTCCTGTAACTATGAGATTATGCAACTCCCGTTTACCGGAGGAACACTTTGGGTGCTACCAAACGTCACAACGTAACTGGGTGATTATAAAGGAGTACTACAGGTGTCTCCAAAGGTACATGTTGGGTTGGCGTATTTCGAGATTAGGTTTTGTCACTCCGATTGTCGGAGAGGTATCTCTGGGCCCTCTCGGTAATGCACATCACTATAAGCCTTGCAAGCAATGTAGCTAATGAGTTAGTTACGGAATGATGCATTACGTAACGAGTAAAGAGACTTGCCAGTAACGAGATTGAACTAGGTATTGGATACCGACGATCGAATCTCGGGCAAGTAACATACCGATGACAAAGGGAACAACGTATATTGTTATGCGGTTTGACCGATAAAGATCTTCGTAGAATATGTGGGAGCCAATATGAGCATCCATGTTCCGCTATTGGTTATTGACCGAGAATATTTCTAGGTCATGTCTACATTGTTCTCGAACCCGTAGGGTCCGCACGCTTAAGGTTTCGATGACAGTTATATTATGAGTTTATGAGTTTTGATGTACCGAAGGAGTTCGGAGTCCCAGATGAGATCGGGGACATGACGAGGAGTCTCGAAATGGTCGAGACGTAAAGATCGATATATTGTACGACTACATTCGGAGTTCGGAAAGGTTCCGAGTGATTCGGGTATTTTTCGGAGTACCGGAGAGTTACGGGATTCGCCGGGGAGTATATGGGCCTTATTGGGCCATACGGGAATAGAGGAGAGAGGCCAAAAAGTAGGAGGCATGCGCCCCCCCTCTGGTCCGAATTGGACAAGGGGGCCGGCCCCCTTTTCCTTCTCCCTCTCCTCCTCTTTTCTTCTCCAACAAGGAAAGGAGGAGTCCTACTCCCGGTGGGAGTAGGACTCCCCCCTTGGTGCGCCTCCTCCATAGGCCGGCCGCCTCCTCCCTTGCTCCTATATATATGGGGGCAGGGGGGCACCCCAAAGACAACAACAACAATTGATCCTTGAGATCTATTAGCCGTGTGCGGTGCCCCCCTCCACCATAGTCCTCCTCGATAATATTGTAGTGGTGCTTAGGCGAAGCCCTGCGACGGTAGAACATCAAGATCGTCACCACGCCGTCGTGCTGACGGAACTCTCCCTCGACACTCGGCTGGATCGGAGTTCGAGGGACGTCATCGAGCTGAACGTGTGCTAGAACTCGGAGGTGTCGTAGTTTCGGTGCTTGATCGGTCGGGCCGTGAAGACGTACGACTACATCAACCGCGTTGTTCTAACGCTTCCGCTTTCGGTCTACAAGGGTATGTAGATTACACTCTCCCCTCTCGTTGCTATGCATCACCATGATCTTGCGTGTGCATAGGAAATTTTTGAAATTACTACGTTCCCCAACAGTGGCATCCGAGCCTGGTTTTATGCGTAGATGTCATATGCACGAGTAGAACACAAGTGAGTTGTGGGCGATACAAGTCATACTGCTTACCAGCATGTCATACTTTGGCTCAGCGGTATTGTGAGATGAAGCGGCCCGGACCGACATTACGCGTATGCTTACGCGAGACTGGTTTCACCGTTACAAGCACTCGTGCTTAAAGGTGACTGGCGGGTGTCTGTCTCTCTCACTTTAGCTGAACCGAGTGTAGCTACGCCCGGTCCTTGTGAAGGTTAAAACAACATTAACTTGACGAACTATCGTTGTGGTTTTGATGCGTAGGTAAGAACGGTTCTTGCTAAGCCCGTAGCAGCCACGTAAAATTTGCAACAACAAAGTAGAGGACGTCTAACTTGTTTTTGCAGGGCATGTTGTGATGTGATATGGTCAAGACATGATGCTATATTTTATTCTATGAGATGATCATGTTTTGTAACCGAAGTTATCGGCAACTGGCAGGAGCCATATGGTTGTCGCTTTATTGTATGAAATGCAAACGCCCTGTAATTGCTTTACTTTATCACTAAACGGTAGCGATAGTCGTAGAAGCAATAGATGGCGTAACGACAACGATGCTACGATGGAGATCAAGGTGTCGCGCCGGTGACGATGGTGATCATGACGGTGCTTCAAAGATGGAGATCACAAGCACAAGATGATGATGGCCATATCATATCACTTATATTGATTGCATGTGATGTTTATCCTTTATGCATCTTATCTTGCTTTGATTGACGGTAGCATTTTAAGATGATCTCTCACTAAAATTATCAAGAAGTGTTCTCCCTGAGTATGCACCGTTGCGAAAGTTCTTCGTGCTGAGACACCACGTGATGATCGGGTGTGATAGGTTCTACGTTCAAATACAATGGGTGCAAAACAGTTGCACACGCGGAATACTCAGGTTAAACTTGACGAGCCTAGCATATAATAGATATGGCCTCAGAACACGGAGACCGAAAGGTCGAGCGTGAATCATATAGTAGATATGATCAACATATTGATGTTCTTTGTTGAAACTACTCCATCTCACGTGACGATCGGACATGGTGTAGTTGATATGGATCACGTAATCACTTAGAGGATTAGAGGGATGTCTATCCAAGTGGGAGTTCTTAAGTAATATGATTAATTGAACTTAAATTTATCATGAACTTAGTCCTGGTAGTATTTTGCAAATTATGTTGTAGATCAATAGCTTGCATTGTTGCTTTCATATGTTTATTTTGATATGTTCCTAGAGAAAATTGTGTTGAAAGATGTTGATAGCAATGATGTGGATTGGATCCGTGATCTGAGGTTTATCCTCATTGCTGCACAGAAGAATTATGTCCTTAATGCACCGCTAGGTGACAGACCTATTACAGGAGCAAATGCAGACGTTATGAACGTTTAGCTAGCTCAATATGATGACTACTTGATAGTTTAGTGCACCATGCTAAACGGCTTAGAATCGGGACTTCAAAGACGTTTTGAACGTCATGGACCATATGAGATGTTCTAGGAGTTGAAGTTAATATTTCAAGCAAATACCCGAGTTGAGAGATATGAAGTCTCCAACAAGTTCTATGGCTAAAAGATGAAGGAGAATCGCTCAACTAGTGAGCATGTGCTCAGATTGTCTGGATACTATAATCACTTGAATCAAGTGGGAGTTAATCTTCCAGATAAGATAGTGATTGACATTGTTCTCTAGTCACCATCACCAAGTTAGTAGAACTTTGTGATGAACTACAGTATGCAAGGGATGACGAAAACGATTCCCGAGCTCTTCGTGATGTTGAAATCGACGAAGGAAGAAATCAAGAAAGAGCATCAAGTGTTGATGGTTGACAAGATCACTAGTTTCAAGAAAAGGGCAAAGGGAAAGAAAGGGAAACTTGAAGTAGAATGACAAGCAAGTTGTCACTCCCGCGAAGAAGCCCAAAGCTGGACCAAAACCTGAAACTGAATGATTATACTGCAAAGGAAATGGTCACTGGAAGTGGAAATGCCCTGAATATTTGGTGGATAAGAAGGATGGCAAAGTTAACAAGGGTATATTTGATATACAGGTTATTGATGTGTACCTTACTAGTGTTTATAGTAACCCCTGAGTATTTGATACTTGTTCGGTTGCTAAATATTAGTAACTCGAAACAGGAGTTACAGAATAAAGAGAGACTAGTTGAGGGTGAAGTGATGATGTGTGTTGGAAGTGGTTCCAAGATTGACATGATCATCATCGCACACTCCCTATACTTTCGGGATTAGTGTTAAACCTAAATAAATGTTATTTGGCATTTGCGTTGAGCATGAATATGATTTGATCACGTTTATTGCAATACGGTTATTCATTTAAAGTCAAAGAATAATTGTTATTCTGTTTACATGAATAAAGCCTTCGATGGTCATACACCCAATGAAAATAGTTTGTTGGATCTCGATCGTAGTGATACACATAATCATAATATTGATGCCAAAAGATGCAAAGTTGATAATGATAGTGCAACTTATTTGTGGCACTGCCGTTTGGGTCATATCGGTGTAAAGCGCATGAAGAAACTCCATAAAGATGGAATTTTGGAATCACTTGGTTATGAATCATTTGATGCTTGCGAACCGTGCCTTATGGGAAAGATGACTAAAACTCTGTTCTCCGGAACAATGGAACGAGCTACTGACTTATTGGAAATAATACATACCGATGTATGCGATCCGATGAGTGTTAAGGCTCGTGGCAAGTATCGTTATTTTCTAACCTTCACAGATGATTTGAGCAGATATGGGTATATCTACTTGATGAAACATAAGTCTGAAATAGTTGAAAAGTTCAAAGAATTTCAGAGTGAAGTGGAAAAATCATCGTAACAAGAAAAATAAAGTTTCTACGATCTGATCGTAGAGACAAATATTTGAGTTACGAGTTTGGTCTTCAATTAAAACAATGTGGAATAGTTTCACAAATTCACGCCACCTGGAACACCACAATGTAATGGTGTGTCCGAATGTCGTAATCGTACTTTACTAGATATGGTGCGATCTATGATGTCTCTTATCAGTTTACCATTATCGTTTTGGGATTATGCATTAGAGACAGCTGCATTCACGTTAAATAGGGCACCATCTAAATCCGTTGAGACAACACCGTATGAACTATGGTTTAGCAATAAACCTAAGCTGTCGTTTCTTAAAGTTTGAGGCTGCGATGCTTATGTAAAAAAAAGTTTTCACCTGATAAGCTCAAACCCAAATCGAAGAAGTGCGTCTTCATAGAATACCCAAAGGTAACTATTGGGTACACCTTCTATCACAGATCCAAAGGCAAGTTATTCGTTGCTAAGATGGATCCTTTCTAGAGAATAAGTTGCTCTCGAAAGAAGTGAGTGGGAGGAAAGTAGAACTTGATGAGGTAATTGTACCTTCTCCCTTATTGGAAAGTAGTGCATCACAGAAATCAGTTGCAGTGATTCCTACACCAATTAGTGAGGAAGTTAATGATGATGATCATGAAACTTCAGATCAAGTTGCTACCAAACCTCGTAGGTCTTCCAGAGTAAGATCCGCACCAGAGTGGTATGATAATCATGTTCTAGAAGTCATGTTACTAGACCATGATGAACCTACGAACTATGAGGAAGCGATGATGAGCCCAGATTCCACGAAATGGCTTGAGGCCATAAAATCTGAGATATGATCCATGTATGAGAACAGAGTATGGACTTTGATTGACTTGCTCGATGATCAGCAAGCCATGTTAAATAAATGGATCTTCAAGAGGAAGACAGACACTGATAGTAGTGTTACTATCTACTAAGCTCGACTTGTTGCGAAAGGTTTTCAACAAGTTCAAGGTGTTGAATACGATGAGATTTTCTCACTCGTATCGATGCTTAAGTCTGTCTGAATCATGTTAGCAATTGCCACATTTTATGAAATCTGGCAAATGGATGTCAAAACTGCATTCCTTAATGGTTTTCTTAAAGGAGAGTTGTATATGATACAACCAGAAGTTTTTGTCGATCCGAAAGGTTCTAACAAAATGTGCAAGCTCCAATTCATCAATGGACTGGTGCAAGCATCTCGGAGTTGGAATATACGCTTTGATAAGTTGATCAAAGCATATAGTTTTGTACAGACTTACGGTGAAGCCTGTATTTACAAGAAAGTGAGTGGGAGCACTACAACATTTCTGATAAGTATATGTGAATGACATATTGTTGATCAGAAATAATGTAGAATTATTCTGCAAAGCATAAAGGAGTGTTTGAAAGGATTTTTTTTCAATGAAAGACCTCGGTGAAGCTGCTTACATATTGAGCATCAAGATCTATTGAGATAGATCAAGACGCTTGATAAGTTTTTCAATGAGTACATACCTTGATAAATTTTTTTGAAGTAGTTCAAAATGGAACAGTCAAAGAAAGAGTTCTTGCCTGTGTTGCAAGGTGTGAAGTTGAGTAAGACTCGAAACCCGACTATGGCAGAAAATAGAAAGAGAATGAAAAGTCATTCCCTATGCCTCAGTCATAGGTTCTATAAAGTATGCTATGCTGTGAACCAGACCTATTGTATACTTTGCTCTATGTTTGGCAAAGGAATACAATTTTGATCTAATAGTAGATCACTGGACAGCGGTCAAGAATATCCTTAGTAAGGACCAAGGAAATACTTCTCGATTATGGAGGTGATAAAAGAGCCCGTCGTAAAAAGTTACATCGGTGCAAGCTTTTTCACCGATCCAGATGACTCTAAGTCTCAATCTGGATACATATTAAAAGTGGGAGCAATTAGCTAGAGTAGCTCCATACAGAGCATTGTAGACATAGAATATTTGCAAAATACATACGGCTCTGAATGTAACAGACCCGTTGACTAAGCTTCTCTCACGAGCAAAACATGATCACACCGTAGTACTCTCTGGGTGTTAATCACATAGCGATGTGAACTAGATTATTGACTCTAGTAAACCCTTTGGGTGTTGATCACATGACGATGTGAACTATGGGTGTTAATCATATACAGATATGAATATTGGTGTTAAATCACATGATGATGTGAACTAGATTATTGACTCTAGTGCAAGTGGGAGACTGAAGGAAATATGCCCTAGAGGCAATAATAAAGTTATTATTTATTTCCTTATATCATGATAAATGTTTATTATTCATGCTAGAATTGTATTAACCGGAAACATGATACATGCGTGAATACATAGACAAACATATAGTCACTAGTATGCCTCTACTTGACTAGCTCATTAATCAAAGATGGTTATGTTTCCTAACCATAGACATGTGTTGTCATTTGATTAATGGGATCACATCATTAGGATAATGATGTGATTGACTTGACCCATTCCGTTAGCTTAGCACTTGATCGTTTAGTATATTGCTATTGCTTTCTTCATGACTTATACATGTTCCTGTAACTATGAGATTATGCAACTCCCGTTTACCGGAGGAACACTTTGGATGCTACCAAACGTCACAACGTAACTGGGTGATTATAAAGGAGTACTACAGGTGTCTCCAAAGGTACATGTTGGGTTGGCGTATTTCGAGATTAGGTTTTGTCACTCCGATTGTCGGAGAGGTATCTCTGGGCCCTCTCGGTAATGCACATCACTATAAGCCTTGCAAGCAATGTAGCTAATGAGTTAGTTACGGAATGATGCATTACGTAATGAGTAAAGAGACTTGCCAGTAACGAGATTGAACTAGGTATTGGATACCGACGATCGAATCTTGGGCAAGTAACATACCGATGACAAAGGGAACAACGTATGTTATTATGCGGTTTAACCGATAAAGATCTTCGTAGAATATGTGGGAGCCAATATGAGCATCCAGGTTCCGCTATTTGTTATTGACCGAGAATAGTTCTAGGTCATGTCTACATTGTTCTCGAACCCGCAGGGTCCGCACGCTTAAGGTTTCGATGACAGTTATATTATGAGTTTATGAGTTTTGATGTACCGAAGGAGTTCGGAGTCCCGGATGAGATCGGGGACATGACGAGGAGTCTCGAAATGGTCGAGACGTAAAGATCGATATATTGGACGACTATATTCGGAGTTCGGAAAGGTTCCGAGTGATTCGGGTATTTTTCGGAGTACCGGAGAGTTACGGGATTCGCCGGGGAGTATATGGGCCTTATTGGGCCATACGGGAATAGAGGAGAGAGGCCAAAAGGTAGGAGGCCTGCGCCCCCCCCTCTGGTCCGAATTGGACAAGGGGGCCGGCCCCCTTTTCCTTCTCCCTCTCCTCCTCTTTTCTTCTCCAACAAGGAAAGGAGGAGTCCTACTCCCGGTGGGAGTAGGACTCCCCCCTTGGTGCGCCTCCTCCATAGGCCGGCCGCCTCCTCCCTTGCTCCTATATATATGGGGGCAGGGGGGCACCCCAAAGACAACAACAACAATTGATCCTTGAGATCTATTAGCCGTGTGCGGTGCCCCCCTCCACCATAGTCCTCCTCGATAATATTGTAGCGGTGCTTAGGCGAAGCCCTGCGACGGTAGAACATCAAGATCGTCACCACGCCGTCGTGCTGACGGAACTCTCCCTCGACACTCGGCTGGATCGGAGTTCGAGGGACGTCATCGAGCTGAACGTGTGCTAGAACTCGGAGGCGCCGTAGTTTCGGTGCTTGATCGGTCGGGCCGTGAAGACGTACGACTACATCAACCGCGTTGTTCTAACGCTTCCGCTTTCGGTCTACAAGGGTATGTAGATTACACTCTCCCCTCTCGTTGCTATGCATCACCATGATCTTGCGTGTGCGTAGGAAAATTTTGAAATTACTACGTTCCCCAACAAAAGGCTGCGTACTATAGACCCAAAGTGGTTAGACCCTTCCCCGGACCCTGCACAAGCGGGAGCTACATGCACAGGCCTCCCCTTTTTTTATGTTTGAAGACATCACTAGTGATGCAAGAGGAGACTGAAGAGATTAGATTCATTGCTAAAGAGTCCCAAGAGACCGTTCAATCATTCATAAGGAAAGATGCTGCCACCTTTGCTGCCACTACCATGAATGAATCGATTGATTGTGGTGTGTTAGAAGGTAATGATGAACACTAAATGACTGTCAGGCTGTTCATCAAAGGAGAGCGAAAGGAGATGTTCATGCACATGGGTGTTGGTGCACGTAAGGATTGGCTTCGTGAGAAGTTTACCATGAAGTATGGGAACTAGTTGGTTGCACTAGATGGTTTATTATTCATTTGCTTATGCACGAGTGAACAATATTTATGTACACACTCTTTGAATGATATTTATGTAATGTTGGATCATGATTTGCTATTTGGGTGATATTATTGCTATCTGCATTGTTGATCCATTGTTCCTATTTTGATGATATTATAGTTGCTTGCATTGTTTCATTGTTTTTACTTGGATGGTGTTATTGTTGCTTGCATTGTTGCTAACTGGATGATATTATTACTATCTGCATTGTTGCTTCTTGGATGATATTATCACTATTTTCGTTGTTGTTGATCCATTGTTGCTATTTGGATGGTATTATTTTTAGTGGATTGTATCAACTTGTTTCATTGTGTATATGTGCATATGTCATCTCACAGTGGTAGTGTTTGTGACAACAATTATGAATCAATGGTTGCACGAGAAGGGGAGTATCTTGGTTGGGATTGGGTGGTTTGACTGCGCGTCTGTGTGCGTAGCGTAGGGGCGTACATGCGCTACAGTGCGCCGAGTTGTGCAGCGCATCACCATGGGTCCATGACTAGGGCGCACGGGCCCGGCGGCATCATGGTCGATGGCATAGCAGTCCCGGACGGCAGGCGCGGGCGGATCAAGCCGAGCTCTGATGGATTCTGGCGCGGGGGGCACGTGCTTGCCTTCAACACCAGCGACAAGCGATGCTGGGGCCGACGCCGACGGTCACCACGCACCAGCGCACCACGGTGTCAATGCATGCACGTACGGTAGTACGCGTACGTAATGCGCGGAATTCAAGCACGTAGCGGAGATCTTCACTGCCCGCCTCAGGTACGGCTCGATCTTCGGATTCTCTTCCGGAAGGACTCTCGTGCGTGCGCCTCCGGCGGCCCTGTCTCTCCAAAAGATGCACTGGCAGGTGGCAGCGTATACGGATGCCGGCATGCCGCGGCGCCGGCCGGAGGAAGCGAGAAAGGCACGGAGACTA
This sequence comes from Triticum dicoccoides, assembly GCF_002162155.2. Classification (NCBI taxonomy): domain Eukaryota; kingdom Viridiplantae; phylum Streptophyta; class Magnoliopsida; order Poales; family Poaceae; genus Triticum; species Triticum dicoccoides. The sequence continues at coordinate 668,887,332 of NC_041389.1, read as the reverse complement.
GCGGCGGAGGACGGGAGGAGGGTGGTGGTTGGTGAGACGGTGGAGCGCCGAGGCCCGGTGCACGACTGTGGTGATACTCAGCCGGACCATGGTGTGCTCTATCCACCGGGCGCCGTCACCGTCGCACACCAGCACAGCAGGAGGCAAACCCGCGTGCGTCCATCCTCGGCACGTACGCAATGGGAAGAACGTACACCAGCTCGTTAGGTGTACCGCCCGATACAAGGATCGATCAACAAACGAGTCGACAAACGACTCAGGAACGTTCTGCTATCTTTTCAGTTTTGTCATGTTAATCATTACGTGACTTGTACTTTGATCTTTATGATATGAATGAGACACGTATTTTCATCATGAAACAATTGAAAGAAAAAACAACGTGATTTTTTTTCGGGATAAAACAACAACGCGATTAATTACCTAGCAGGTCACTACGGCCCTGCCTGCCGGGTGCTGACGGCCACGCCGTAACGCCGGCCGTGCTGTACAAGTCCGGCGGTCCCGTCTGGTTAATTGATTGTTGGACCGATCCGTCGCGATACGCCAAATGCTCTGACCTGCACAGACCGGGAGGAAGGTTTGCAAGTCGATCAGTGTCCGCGTGAACGACCTAAAACATCGCTAATTCTGCACGTCACGACGAGCTGGAACGGGAAAGCTAGCTCGGATCAGGTGACCGTAAGAGGGACGATTAAGGTACATTTCAACGATGAGCTTTTTTTTAAGCGCAAACCGTAGAACAATCATTCTAAGATAATAATCCTCCCGCGCAGTGGCGGAGCCAGGATTCGAGTATAGGGGGGGCCGAGTACGTATATTGATCTAATCTCGTTGATAATTACTCGTCGCTCCTATTAAA
>NC_041389.1:668867154-668886010 GCF_002162155.2 Triticum dicoccoides | reverse complement strand
GCTCGTCTCCCCTGGCTCCGCCCTTGCTCCCGTGTTTACTTATGTACAAAAAGAAGAGAACCAAAAAACAAGTCTAGACAAAAATTAGCCAATGCCTTTTTGGGAAACATGATAAAGCTAATGGGTATGCTTGTAAACTCCTGCCAGCATAATAGATGTGTGCAATGAACCACTCCTTCGGCTTATACAGATCCTTTGCTTTTACTCTATGCTGCAAGAGCAATAAATCTTCTTTGAGTGTGAGTTTCCAGCAATTTATACTTGGCACTTCTCTTCTGGATATCTTCCCATTTCAGTGGGTCCAACTTCTCCAACATCCTTGTATAATGATGTCCATTGCAATTGTTGCTGGTAGAGCAGAGTGGATGAACATGATATCCTCAAAACATGAGATTCCAAGTTTTCTAGAAGGGATAATACTGTCCCATTTGTCTTGTGCAAAATTGCAATCCCAAAACAAGCGTCTCAGAGTTTCTTCAGCATGTTCATTGTAGAACACGCAATCATAACCATCCAGGTGTATGTTTTTTTTTCTCTTAAGCAAGTTTCTAGTGTTGACTCTATTATGCAACATTAGCTAGAATTTTTTTTTATGCCTTAACCTATTGGCAGTCTTCCAAATCCCAGAGCAGATGGCATGGTACATTTTGATGGATGAGTAATTGTGATTTTGCCCAGTTCCTTTCCAAGATTCTCATTTCACTACTGACAAATATGTTACCATTAAGCTTTGCAGTTCAAATAATTGACCATATGCTTGTTTTGATGATGGAGTGTGTAACAACTGATGTTGATCTTCCATTTCCACCCCAAATGCTGCAGACTGAAGGTCATTTTTAACAAAAGGGTGAAGCTCTGGGAATTTGCCAGTTAATGGCATATCCATCCTTTTCTCATGCCAAATACGATGAGCTTATTTCTAAGATCCTACAATTAATGTGATGCCCGGATAATTAAGCTACAGTGAACCTCTGTTAATGATGCCACGTCACCTTCGTTACTGTTACTAATCCCGCGTTAGTTCAAAACTGATTCAAAATCCAAATTCAAGAACAAGTCAAACAATTAAAGTTTTCAAAAGTCAAAACTAAAATGTTCTTATTGTGAAAAATAATTCATAAGATATATTGATGGAGAAACCAGGTCTTTATAAAATGTTTAAATGCACTAAACTAATTAAATCAGTAGCTAAAACCATTAATTAAATGCCTTTTATATTTTGTAAAATACTAAACTATATTATTCTGGATGAAACTTCTGTGGTTGTGACATAATTTGTAACATAAATTTAGGTGCCATTTTGGTATTTTATTAAAACTAAAATAACTAGGAACTAAAAGAAAGCAGAAAAGAATGATTAAAAAGATAAACAAAACAAAAGCAAACCAAAAAAAAGAAGAAAGGCCCCCTGGGCCTTGGCCCAGCAGGCCACCAGGCCACCTGGCCGCCCCACCTGGCCCAACCGGCCACCCACTCCCCCCTCACTCGCTTATCCACCCACACACCCGAAACCCTAGCCCACAACCGCACACCCCCACTCCTCCCCCACGTCTCTCTTCCCCTCCCCGACCCAGATCGGGATCGGGGGAAGGAGCCCCCACGGCGCCCGACCCCGCGGTCGCCGCCGCGCCAGCCTTCGTCATCGCCGCCCCGTCTCGCCGCCACCTCGCGGACACCACCTCCCCGCCGGACCGCCTCGTCACCTCCCCGGCCTTGGAGGCCGCCGCTCGCCGCCCGAACACTGACGCTGCCCGATGCCGCCTCGCCCTCGCCGCACGACGACGTCGCCGGAGCAACCTCGCCGGTCTGCCTCCTCCACGTCGTGTCGTCTCCATCCTCCTCCTCAACCCCCACTGGCTAGACCCCACGGCCCATGGTGAGGCCCCGATCTCCTCCTCTCCTCCTCTGTCGCACGCCGTGCCCCGCGCCATCGAACTGCGCTCATCGTCCGCTCGAGCAGCCTCCTCCCACGCACACGGTGGCCTGCACCGCACGCAGCTCGCGTGCGCGCCCCTGACGCGGCCGCGCCCGCCCTGCTGCCGCCTCTGCTCACTCCCACCGCCATGAGCTCGCTCCAACCGCGCGTCCCACTGACGCTGCTCCCCGGCCGCCCCCTCGCGCGACCCTCCCCGTCCTCCACTGCTGTCCGCCACTCGGCCGTCTCGCCGGTGCAGTTCCCGTCCGGCCTCGCCGTGGCCAACGCCCCCGGCTCCGGCCCCTGTTGGCTCCGCCCGCACCTGGGCATGCGCCAGTTCGGGTCGCGCCCGCTAACGCCCGGAGCCCGCTTTGGCCCCTAGGGCCAATGACGGGGTGGCCCACCCCAGAACGTTTTACAAAAACAAAAGGAGATAAACAATAATAGTAATAGATTTAATTAATTAATTCATTAATTACTTAAATTAATTAAGTTAATTAATCATATTTAATTAATCTAATTAACCTGATAGTTTAATTAGACAGTAATTAGTTTATCCTAAACCCTAATCAACCTAAAAGTGTATGACAGGTGGGTCCCATTGGACCCACACGTCAGTTTGACCAGTCAACACCTCTGTTGACTGCTGACGTCATGATGACGTCAGCATACGCTATTTTGGATAATGTTGAATTAAAATAATTGAATAAATTCTAAAAATGATTAAATTTTTTAAAATTAATATAAAATAAACCGTAGCTCGGATGGAAAAAACTTTGTACATGAAAGTTGCTCAGAACGACGAGAAGAATCCGGTTACGCAGCCCGTTCGTCCGCCACACATTCCTAGCATAGCAAACACGCAACTTTCCTCCTCTGGTTCATCTGTCCGAAAACGTGAAACACCGGGAATACTTTCCCGGATGTTTCCACCCTTCGCCGGTATCACCTCCTACCGCGTTAGGTCACCCCTAGCACCGCTTATTGCCATGTTATGTTTTGTGATGCCTTGTGTGCTCCGTATTTACTGTTTCTTCCCCCCTCTTCTTCTCCGGTAGACCTCGAGACCGACGCCGCTGCTACCCAGTACGACTACGGTGTTGACGACCCGTCCTTCTTGCCAGAGCAACCAGGCAAGCTCCCCCCCCCTTGATCACAAGATATCGCCTATTCTTCTCTATGCTGCTTGCATTAGAGTAGTGTAGCATGTTACGGTTCGGTTACCCCTATTCTGTTGCATAGCCTGTCATTGTTGCTACAGTCGTTGATACCTTACCCGCAATCCTAAATGCTTAGTATAGGATGCTAGTTTATCATCATTGGCCCTACATTCTTGTTAGTCTGCATTGCTATACTATTGGGACGTGATCACTTGGGAGGTGATCACGGGTATATACTATACATACATACATGCTATACAGATGGTGACTAAAGTCGGGTCAACTCATTGAGTACCCGCAGGTGATTCCGATGTGGGGGCTGGAAGGACAGGTGGCTCCATCCCGGTAGAGGTGGGCCTGGGTTCCCGATGGCCCCCGACTGTTACTTTGAGGCGGAGCGACAGGGCAGGTTGAGACCGCCTAGGAGAGAGGTGGGCCTGGCCCTGTTCAGTGTTCGCGGATACTTAACACGCTTAACGAGATCTTGGTATTTGATCTGTGTCTGGCTACTCGCCTATACGCACTAACCAACTACACGGGAACAATTATGGGCACTCAGTGTCGTGGTATCAACCGAAGCCTTCGTGACGTCAGCAACTGAGCGGCGCGCGCCCGATTGGAACGTAAGCCTGCTCTTGCATTAAGGGGGCTAGTTCTGCTTCCGGCCACGTACACAACATGCAGGTGTGCTAAGGGCGATGGGCCCAGACCCCTGTGCGCTTAGGTTTAGACCGGCGTGCTGACCTCTCTGTTGTGCCTAGGTGGGGCTGCGACGTGTTGATCTTCCGAGGCCGGGCATGACCCAGGAAAGTGTGTCCGGCCAAATAGGATGGAGCGTGTTGGGTTATGTGGTGCACCCCTGCAGGGAAGTTAATCTATTTGAATAGCCGTGATCTTCGGTAACAGGACGACTTGGAGTTGTACCTTGACCTTATGACAACTAGAATCAGATACTTAATAAAACACACCCTTCCAAGTGCCAGATACAACCCGGTGATCGCTCTCTAACAGGGCGACGAGGAGGGGATCGCCGGGTAGGATTATGCTATGCGATGCTACTTGGAGGACTTCAGTCTACTCTCTTCTACATGCTGCAAGACGGAGGCTGCTAGAAGCGTAGTCTTTGACAGGATTAGTTATCCCCCTCTTATTCTAGCATTCTGCAGTTCAGTCCACTGATATGGTCCTTTACACATATACCCATGCATATGTAGTGTAGCTCCTTGCTTGCGAGTACTTTGGATGAGTACTCACGGTTGCTTTCTCCCCCCTTTTCCCCCTTTCCTTTCTTTCTGGTTGTCGCAACCAGATGCTGGAGTCTAGGAGCCAGACGCCACTGTCGACGACGACTCCTACTATGCTGGAGGTGCATACTACTACGTGCAACCTGCTAACGACGACCAGGAGTAGTTAGGAGGATCCCAGGCAGGAGGCCTGCGCCTCTTTCGATCTGTATCCCAGTTTGTGCTAGCCTTCTTAAGGCAAACATGTTTAACTTATGTCTGTACTCAGATATTGTTGCTTCCGCTGACTTGTTTATGTCGAGCACTTGTATTCGAGCCCTCGAGGCCCCTGGCTTGTATTATGATGCTTGTATGACATATTTTATTTTTAGAGTTGTGTTGTGATATCTTCCGATGAGTCCCTGATCTTGATCGTACACGTTTGCGTGTATGATTGAATCGGGGGCGTCACAAGTCGGTATCAGAGCCGACTGCCTGTAGGAATCCCCTTCCCAACTCCTTGGCCAAAGTCGAGTCTAGACGTTGCAAAAACTTTTACTAACATGGTTGTGCGGCCCATGGGCCCACGTCGCCATTTGGCTGGTATTAGGATCTTTTACTCCTCGATCTTTGCTCTGGCACTTTGATCTCTTTTCTATTCGGGTTAAATGATTTTTCTAAATCTGACTTTAGGTTCTCGTAACTACTTCTCCCGGAGAGCCCCTTATTGCAGATGATCGACGACTGCACCAGAAGATGTTGAAGATACTCTTCGATCATTCCCGAGACCCTTGTGCCCTTTGCCTCTTCAATTCTGTACTACTGATATATCCATATGGATAACAACATACACTTGTTCATACAACTACTCTTAGTTTCTCTTGTTATTACCAGATACAACGAATTGCTCTCTGACTTTGAAGAATCCCTTGTACCACTGCCTTGTAGTTCTTGCCCCATGAATACCCCCTACGGATAATTCCTCGCACTTATCGAGTATCCGTTCTTTCCCGTTGTTCATATGATTCACAAGATACATTGAAATACTATCTGATCTTCCGGTATCCTCTGCCCGCTATTGCTCGGCAAATACTTGTCTGCTTGCATTATGGATGCATTCCATATGACTAGCAATATTCATAGTATCCTTTGTCATTATCATTTTGAGTCCGTTAATTCGATATGTTGTGAATGCTCGCAATCCTCAATGAGATCCTAGAATTCATCCTCCCGGCTCATACGTCATTTTTGACATGAGCTGGATCTCGACCAATCAAATTGTCGTCGATTGTGCCCCTAAGTCTATTCAACTTATCCATCCTTGATCAGAGCATCTGCCTCTGATCCTTCGATTTGGAATCATAATTCCTTTGCATTTAAGCTTTGAATTATTCAGATGATTCCATAACATGTTGCCTTTGCATTCTTTCTTCTTCTGGTTGATTACGGATGCTCACATAAGATCCCTTATGGGCCACCAGATCCTTTGTTGAATGATATCCGACAATGTCCTTCATATTCAATAACCTTGTGAGCCTTTCCTTGGATACATAACGCCTTTGGTAAATTGTATCCTCTGCTCTCTCAACCATGCTTTGCTTTCGGGCTTGATTTATTTACTTCTGCAGTTTGTGGTATATGTTCCTAAGATGCCCCGATGGGTTGAACCAACGCATTCCCTAATCTATGTGAACCCGAAAGATTTCACGGTTCATACTCCTCTGGTAATTCACCTGGTAGGTTTTGACACTGAAATCATTTTTATCTAGAGCAGTGAATAAATGGTCATGCATTGGGGAAGTGGGAGTCGACCTTGGACTTTGTGTTCATGCCCATGGACACGATGTAGAACTTATCATGAAAGCTTCTCTTAAATTAAGTATTCCCTTGGTATAAGTTCATCTTATATCTGGGATCTGGCCTTTTGCAATCGTGGTTCCGACCATGTCCTCCTTTAAATACCTTTTCTCGTGCAAGTTTAAGTACTTGTCTTCTGCAGATCATTTCACGTGTCCACCATCTACTCTGCTCTACCCTCGAGTATTACCCCCCTGGTATCTTGAGATTATCTTGGAACTGCATAACTTCTTATGAGTTCTTCATCAAGTACTACATTCTCACTGATTACAATTTTTCACGGGCTTCGAGTTATTAAACACTCAAAGACACCGATAGCTGAACCGAGTCCGCACTATGGTTCAACAACTCTTCAGTAAGCTTCTATAAGTACGTGTTTGTACCCGATCACGCCATTCCTAGCTTGTTTGGCTATATCATTGTCGTGATGATTCTAACTGTGCTACCTGGTCCTTATTCTCGGAGCACCAATTTGCGACAATAGCTAAGCTTACATCGATTTTCCTCGTCATACCCTTTCACCTTAAACAACAATCTTGGGTTTGAGTTGTGTCGTAACTGTGGTTCCAATAACCTCTTGCTTCATCATTCCTTTGACTTGATGTCGTCGCTGATTGATTACATCTTCATGAAATCTCTCGACAAATGTGTCGTGATCATCATCAACCTTATGAGCTCTTCCAGGATATCATCCGGATTCATGAAGAGAAATACCATCCTTTCCCTCGATGAGTTGTGTTATCATCGGCCACTTTATTGCCTTCCCTCCAACACAAACTTGTTCATGTTTTGCGTTATACCTTAAGTTCCTTGCTACCCAGCATTGTTCTTCTTTACCTTGGAGAATTACCACCTTTTATGTCAAGAATGTCGTGGGAATTTCACCACCTCTTAAGAATTCTTGGTATAGTGATACTTCTCACCATCACCATTCTTTCATGCTCCTCGTGTTGATTCCAACCGGGGTACCAACAAGTGAACGGTGCTGTTTGGATCCTGCACTTCTAGCAACCCTATTACTTTGAAGTTAATGGTCGGCCGTTCATTCTTAGTCTTGATTATTGAATCACCATTCTGACATTGGTCGTGCAACCCAACCCATATTTCGGGCGCACCTTTCAACCAATGTTTAATTGTGTATGTTCTCCTCGAGCATACTTCCTTATATCATCTGGTCTGACAAATGTTATTTCCTTGTTCACTTAATTGTGGAAATCCATCTTTCTGGAAATTTTGATGGGTTGTCGCTGAGTCCATCAGCCACCTCCTTATCCTCTCCTTGGTTTAATGATGAACTCTTGTTTCGGAACTCACTTCCATAGTTCAATTCCCAAGAATATTACAATGTCATCTCGACAATTTGTGTTGCACCTTTCTTCTCAGGCATCCCGTGTCTGAGGTATTTTGACACCAATCAGATCTAAATCTCGGTCAGATATGATGGTTGGGACATATTTCCAAGAGTAATAACATTGGTCTTTATATGACCCGGTAAGGTGATATGGTGCCTAGCACACCTGGCCGGAGGAACTATGGTTATAGTTTCCTTTTGGCAAGGTTAGTCATTCTTCCGTGAGGAAATTGTAAGACTTATTCTACAAGTTGTCCCTGATGGTCCTTTGGGTATCCAAAGTCTGATCTTTACCCAGTGACCATGTCAATGCTATCTCGAAGCATGTCTGTGGTACTCCGATTTTCAACAAGAGCATTTGAAGCACAATGCTAAATTTTCTTTATCATTTATCCTAACACCGTTGTATGGGTAATGTCATGATATTTCTCTCCGCTTTCCTAAAAGGGTTTTCCATGTTATATCCTATCATGGATATCATGCTCTGCTTGTCCTTGGGAAGGATATACCCCCTGAAATATGTGTTTAATCACATTTTTCCTTTCCATTGTTCTGTTTAACCGATGATCACATTTTCCTTTCCATTGGTTTGTTTGACCTTTCTTGTGATCTATATAAACTAAGTAGTAATAATTCACTGCTTATGTAAACTCTGTCAGTAAGACCATGTTACTATTGTTGATGACATTCCGGTAACCACCGATGGACGAGAACTTTGCCTATTGGTCTGCCTCATTCCACGAGCAGGAAGATGCTTCTCTTCGTCCCTCGCCCTTGGTACCGACGTTGTTGCCGACATAACTGACAGGCTATCCGCTGACACGTCTTGCCTACATGGTCATCCAAGACGTCACCGCCCTTCCTACCGTTAACCCACATGGTGGGCCCATAACCCACAGTTCCATAGGATCGAAACCTGACTCTCCTGTACACCCCCTGTTCCCAAAGTTATTCCCTCCGCGTGGACTCGTATGTAATTCATGAGCCACCTCCCAATGAGATCATCAATTCTGGAATCGGACACAATAATTATTCCGTTGCTTTGAAACCCCCTTCACCTTCTGACTAGGCATTGAACGATTGCCTGGATGCTTGAAACTTCTTATTGTACCTTCGAACTTTACTCTCGATGTGTTTTATTTGTTCAAACTCGAGAGGTACTCATATGCTGCTTCATGGGTTAATCCCAGATTATTACCCTTATAGCATTCTGTCGTTGTCGATCTGCCCCGTCACATATTCGTAAGTACGATGGAACCCCCGAAGAAAGGATGCCAACTTCATCTTGATGACTTGAAGCAGAAAAATGAAGACATCGATATAATGGATCGACCACTTCGAGAAGAGCAACCAAGACCGAGAAGATCTGTTAGAATTTTGTAACTAGACCTTCCCCCCCTTCTCTACTTCTTAAATCTCGGGACGAGATTTCTTGTAGTGGAGGAGAATTGTGACGCCCGGATAATTAAGCTACAGTGAACCTCTGTTAATGATGCCACGTCACCTCCGTTACTGTTACTAATCCCGCGTTAGTTCAAAACTGATTCAAAATCCAAATTCAAGAACAAGTCAAACAATTAAAGTTTTCAAAAGTCAAAACTAAAATGTTCTTATTGTGAAAAATAATTCATAAGATATATTGGTGGAGAAACCAGGTCTTTATAAAATGTTTAAATGCACTAAACTAATTAAATCAGTAGCTAAAACCATTAATTAAATGCCTGTTATATTTTGTAAAAAACTAAACTATATTATTCTCGGATGAAACTTTTGTGGTTGTGACATAATTTGTAACATAAATTTAGGTGCCATTTTGGTATTTTATTAAAACTAAAATAACTAGGAACTAAAAGAAAGCAGAAAAGAATGATTAAAAAGATAAACAAAACAAAAGAAAATCAAAAAGAAATAGAAGAAAGCCCCCCTGGGCCTTGGCCCAGCAGGCCACCAGGCCACCTGGCCGCCCCACCTGGCCCAACCGGCCACCTACTCCCCCCTCACTCGCTTATCCACCCACACCCCCGAAACCCTAGCCCACAACCGCACACCCCCACTCCTCCCCCACGTCTCTCTTCCCCTCCCCGACCCAGATCGGGATCGGGGGAAGGAACCCCCACGGCGCCCGACCCCGTGGTCGTTGCCGCACCAGCCTCCGTCATCGCCGCCTCGTCTCGCCGCCACCTCGCGGACACCACCTCCTTGCCGGACCGCCTCGTCACCTCCCCGACCCTGGAGGCCGCCGCTCGCCGCCCGAACACTGACGCTGCCCGATGCCGCCTCGCCCTCGCCGCATGACGACGTCGCCGGAGCAACCTTGCCGGTCTGCCTCCTCCACGTCGTGTCGTCTCCATCCTCCTCCTCAACCCCCACTGGCTAGACCCCACGGCCCATGGTGAGGCCCCGATCTCCTCCTCTCCTCCTCTGTCGCACACCGTGCCCCGCGCCATCGAACTGCGCTCATCGTCCGCTTGAGCTGCCTCCCCCCACGCACACGGTGGCCTGCACCGCACGCAGCTCGCGTGCGCGCCCCTGACGCGGCCGCGCCCGCCCTGTTGCCGCCTCTGCTCACTCCCACCGCCATGAGCTCGCTCCGACCGCGCGTCCCACTGACGCTGCTCCCCGGCCGCCCCCTCGCGCGACCCTCCCCGTCCTCCGCTGCTGTCCGCCACTCGGCCGTCTCGCCGGTGCAGTTCCCGGCTGGCCTCGCCGTGGCCAACGCCCCCGGCTCCGGTCCCTGTTGGCTCCGCCCGCACCTGGGCATGCGCCAGTTTGGGTCGCGCACGCTAACGCCTGGAGCCCGCTTTGGCCCCTAGGGCCAATGACGGGGTGGCCCACCCCAGAACGTTTTACAAAAAGGAAAGAAGATAAAATAATAATAGTAATAGATTTAATTAATTAATTCATTAATTACTTAAATTAATTAAGTTAATTAATCATATTTAATTAATCTAATTAACCTGATAGTTTAATTAGACAGTAATTAGTTTATCCTAAACCCTAATCAACCTAAAAGTGTATGACAGGTGGGTCCCACTGGACCCACACTTCAGTTTAACCAGTCAACACCTCTGTTGACTGCTGACGTCATGCTGACATACACTATTCTGGATAATGTTGAATTAAAATAATTGAATAAATTCTAAAAATGATTAAATCTTATACAATTAATATAAAATAAACCGTAGCTCGAATGGAAAACTGTACATGGAGGTTGCTCAGAACGACGAGACGAATCCGGTTACGCAACCCGTTTGTCCACCACACATTCCTAGCATAGCAAACATGCAACTTTCCTCCTCTGGTTCATCTGTCCGAAAACGCGAAACACCGGGAATACTTTCCCAGATGTTTCCACCCTTTGCCGGTATCACCTCCTACCGTGTTAAGTCACCCCTAGCACCGCTTATTGCCATGTTATGTTTTGTGATGCCTTGTGTGCTCTGTATTTACTGTTTCTTCCCCCCTCTTCTTCTCCGGTAGACCTCGAGACCGACGCCACTGCTACCCAGTACGACTACGGTGTTGACGACCCGTCCTTCTTGCCAGAGGAACCAGGCAAGCCCCCCCCCTTTGATCACAAGATATCGTCTATTCTTCTCTATACTGCTTGCATTAGAGTAGTGTAGCATGTTACTGTTCGGTTACTCCTATTCTGTTGCATAGCCTGTCATTCTTGCTACAGTCATTGATACCTTACCCGCAATCCTAAATGCTTAGTATAGGATGCTAGTTTATCATCATTGGCCCTACATTCTTGTCAGTCTGCCTTGCTATACTATCGGGCCGTGATCACTTGGGAGGTGATCACGGGTATATACTATACATACATACATGCTATACAGATGGTGACTAAAGTCGGGTCAGCTCGTTGAGTACCCGCAGGTGATTCTGATGTGGGGGCTGGAAGGACAGGTGGCTCCATCCCGGTAGAGGTGGGCCTGGGTTCCCGACGGCCCCCGACTATTACTTTGAGGCGGAGCGACAGGGCAGGTTGAGACCGCCTAGGAGAGAGGTGGGCCTGGCCCTGTTCGGCGTTCGCGGATACTTAACACGCTTAACGAGATCTTGGTATTTGATCTGAGTCTGGCTACTAGCCTATACGCACTAACCAACTACGCGGGAACAGTTATGGGCACTCGGCATCGTGGTATCAGCCGAAGCCTTCGTGACGTCAGCAACTGAGCGGCGCGCGCCGAATTGGAACGTAAGCCTGCTCTTGTATTAAGGGGGCTAGTTCTGCTTCCGGCCGCGTACGCAACGTGCAGGTGTGCTAAGGGCGATGGGCCCAGACCCTTGTGCGCTTAGGTTTAGACCGGCGTGCTGACCTCTCTATTGTGCCTAGGTGGGGCTACGACGTGTTGATCTTCCGAGGCCGGGCATGACCCATGAAAGTGTGTCCGGCCAAATGGGATCGAGCGTGTTGGGTTATGTGGTGCACCCCTGCAGGGAAGTTAATCTATTCGAATAGCCGTGATCTTCGGTAACAGGACGACTTGGAGTTGTACCTTGACCTTATGACAACTAGAACCGGATACTTAATAAAACACAGCCTTCCAAGTGCCAGATACAACCTGGTGATCACTCTCTAACAGTGCGACGAGGAGGGGATCGCCGGGTAGGATTATGCTATGCGATGCTACTTGGAGGACTTCAGTCTACTCTCTTCTACATGCTGCAAGACGGAGGTTGCCAGAAGCATAGTCTTCGACAGGATTAGTTATCCCCCTCTTATTCTGGCATTCTGCAGTTCAGTCCACTAATATGGCCCTTTACACATATACCCATGCATATGTAGTGTAGCTCCTTGCTTGCGAGTACTTTGGATGAGTACTCACGGTTGCTTTCTCCCTCCTTTTCCCCCTTTCCTTTCTTTCTGGTTGTCGCAACCAGATGCTGGAGTCTAGGAGCCAGACGCCACCGTCGACGACGACGCCTACTACGCTGGAGGTGCATACTACTACGTGCAACCTGCTGACGACGACCAGGAGTAGTTAGGAGGATCCCAGGCAGGAGGCGTGTGCCTCTTTCGATCTGTATCCCAGTTTGTGCTAGCCTTCTTAAGGCAAACTTGTTTAACTTATGTCTGTACTCAGATATTGTTGCTTCCGCTGACTTGTTTATGTCGAGCACTTGTATTCGAGCCCTCGAGGCCCCTGGCTTGTATTATGATGCTTGTATGACTTATTTTATTTTTAGAGTTGTGTTGTGATATCTTCCCGTGAGTCCCTGATCTTGATCGTACACGTTTGCATGTATGATTAGTGTACGATTGAATCGGGGGCGTCACAATTAAGCACATGCTTTTCTCTAAGATCCTACAACTAAGAAAATTGGGGTAAATCTGCTATCATGTTTAAAAAAAATGTTAACTTGCAGGTTAAGCAGGATATCAGGCAAATATTTCAGGTACCAGGCATCGACAACAACACAATCCATCTGGGCCATCCACTCATACTTCCACCCAAGGATAGATCTGCAACTTACAATTTTGTTTATGATAAATCCATATCAAAATTTAGTGCTTATATTTCCCATGCTACTAGGCTTACTCTTATAAAATCAGTACTTTCATCTATAACTGTCTACTATATGTCCAATATTTTTTTCTAGAAAAAAATTCTTACCAAGCTCACAGCGATTATTAGAAACTTATGGTGGAATGTGTGAAAGAAGAGCCCTCTACAAAATGCTGATGCCTCAAGGCATGGGCTGATATTTGTGTGGACAAAAAGTTCAGTGGTCTTGGCATTCGCAACTTGCAGGCGATCAACCAGGGGCTTATTCTCTCTGCAGCCTGGAGGTTAGCAAAGGAGCATGATTGTGAGCTAGCTCGGATCCTAAAGGTAAAATACCATGATGACACTTTAATTTGGAGAGCTAAGTCAAACAAGCCCAAATCAACATTTTGGACTGCAATCCTTAAGGTTCGTCCTCTCTTAATCTCAGGTTCCTTTTTGTAAATCTTTGATGGCAATACCTCAATTTGGAGCTCTCCTTGGTTTAAGGGACGGGAAACCCTTTACAATAAACTAATTATTCAACCTCCTCCTTTTGCGTATCCGGATGTAGTAAAAGATCAGTGGCACCCAAATCAGAAAGCATGGAATGAAAATTAGTCTGCTCTCTTTTTAATCCTCACACTAGCAATGAAATTCTTCAAACACCTATCATTGATGCAAATGAGGAAGACACTTTAGTTTGGAAGCTAAGACCTACAGGTACTTGCTCTTCCAAGAGAGCTTACAAGCACTGCTTCAACAATATCGCTCCCCCCCCCCCCAGATCAGCAACCCAAGGTTGTTCCACAACAAATTATCTCATTGCTCAATTAGGTTTGGCGGGACAAACAGATGGTGCCTCATGTGCAGACCTTTGCTTGGAGACTTCTATGTAAGGCTCTCCCCTCTGGTAAGCGAGCTAGTAGATTTTCCAAACATATAGATGAATTTTCTCTAGGCGTGGTGGTGTGGAAGATGAGATGCACATCTTCTTTCTGTGTCCTTTCTCTAAACTTGCTTGGTTTGGCAATCCTTGGTTCACTAAAATAGAATTGCTTGTTGTTGTTCACCACTCTATTCGTGATATGCTTAGTGCTTTTCTTTCCTCTGGCCACCCACGGATAAATATAAAAAATATGTGTACTTTCTTGTGGTGCATTTGGAAATCTAGAAATGATCCTCCTTTTGGCAAAAAAAAAATCAAAATCCTACCCAAATGTTTGTTGTCTTTAACGCCATCTTGCAGGGAAGTAATCTAGAAGGAATGCTGACTCATGCAGACCAGTCTCAGACATGTAAGGATCAATTGCAGCAGCTTTACGCTATCACTGCGACACAAATCCCCTCTTTTGCTGCAGGTTGCTACATTTTTTGTGATGCGGCATGGAAGGTTGACGGAAATGCTCAATTGGCTCCTATTGGGATTGGTATTTATATTTAGGTGGATAATAATCAGCATTTCAAACAGCTACATATTGCAGCCATGTCCCCACTGAAGGAAATATGCCCTCGAGGCAATAATAAAGTTATTATTTATTTCCTTATATCATGATAAATGTTTATTATTCATGCTAGAATTGTATTAACCGGAAACATGATACATGTGTGAATACATAGACAAACTTAATGTCACTAGTATGCCTCTACTTGACTAGCTCGTTAATCAAAGATGGTTATGTTTCCTAACCATAGACATGAGTTGTCATTTGATTAACGAGATCACATCATTAGGAGAATGATGTGATTGACATGACCCATTCGTTAGCTTAGCACTTGATCGTTTAGTATGTTGCTATTGCTTTCTTCATGACTTATACATGTTCCTACAACTATGAGATTATGCAACTCCCGTTTACCAGAGGAACAGTTTGTGTGCTACCAAACGTCACAACGTAACTGGGTGATTATAAAGGAGCTCTACATGTGTCTCCAATGGTACATGCTGAGTTGGCGTATTTGAAGATTAGGTATTGTCACTCCGATTGTCGGAGAGGTATCTCTGGGCCCTCTCGGTAATGCACATCACTATAAGCCTTGCAAGCAATGTAGCTAAATGTGTTAGTTACGGAATGATGCATTACGTAACGAGTAAAGAGACTTGCCGGTAACGAGATTGAACTAGGTATTGAGATACCGACTATCGAATCTTGGGCAAGTAACATACCGATGACAAAGGGAACAATGTATGTTGTTATGCAGTTTGACTGATAAAGATCTTCGTAGAATATGTAGGAGCCAATATGGGCATCCAGGTTCCGCTATTGGTTATCGACCAGAGAGATGTCTCGATCATGTCTACATAGTTCTCGAACCCATAGGGTCCGCACGCTTAACGTTCGTTGACGATATAGTATTATATGAGTTATGTATGTTGGTAGCCGAATGTTGTTCGGAGTCCCAAATGAGATCACGAACATGATGAGGAACTCCGGAATGGTCCGGAGATGAAGTTTAATATATGGGATAATGTTGTTTGGTCTACGAAAGGGTTCCGGAATTCACCGGAAGGGGTTCCGGATGTTTCCCGAAATGTTTGGGTACGAGAACACGTTATTTGGGCCAAAGGGGAAAGCCCACAAGGTTTTTGGAAAGCGCAAAAGGAAGTTTTGCGGAGTCCAGGGGCCAGAAGCCAGGGTCCCTGGCGTTTGGGTCCAGATGCCGGGAACCCTGGCGTCTGGCCCTGGAGTCCGAGAAGGACTCTTGCCTTTCGGGTGAAACCGACTTTGTGGAGGCTTTTACTCCAAGTTTCGACCCCAAGGCTCAACATATAAATAGAGGGGCAGGGCTAGCACCAAAGACACATCAAGAAACACCAAGCCATGTGCCGGCAACCCTGTCCCCTCTATTTTATCCTCCATCATAGTTTCCGTAGTGCTTAGGCGAAGCCCTACGGAGATTGTTCTTCACCAACACCGTCACCACACCGTCGTGCTGCCGGAACTCATCTACAACTTCGCCCGTGTTGCTGGATCGAGAAGGCGAGGACATCATCAAGCTGAACGTGTGCAGAACTCGGAGGTGCCGTGCGTTTGGTACTTGGATCGGTCGGATCGTGAAGACGTACGACTACATCAACCGCGTTGATAAACGCTTCCGCTTAGCGATCTTCAAGGGTACGAAGATACACTCCCCCTCTCGTTGCTATGCATCACCATGATCTTGCGTGTGCGTAGGAATTTTTTTGAAATTACTATGTTCCCCAAAGTTGGCATCCGAGCCAGGTTTTATGCATAGATGTTATATGCACGAGTAGAACACAAGTGAGTTGTGGGCGATACAAGTCATACTGCTTACCAGCATGTCATACTTTGGTTCGGCGGTATTGTTGGATGAAGCGACCCGGACCGACATTATGCGTACGCTTACGCGAGACTTGTTCTACCGACGTGCTTTGCACATAGGTGGCTGGCGGGTGTCAGTTTCTACAACTTTAGTCGAACCGAGTGTGGCTACGCCCGGTCCTTGAGAAGGTTAAAACAGCACTAACTTGACGAACTATCGTTGTGGTTTTGATGCGTAGGTAAGAACGGTTCTTGGTCAACCCGTAGCAGCCACGTAAAATTTGCAACAACAAAGTAGAGGACGTCTATCTTGTTTTTGCAGGGCATGTTGTGATGTGATATGGTCAAGACGTGATGCTATATTTTATTGTATGAGATGATCATGTTTGGTAACTGAGTTATCGGCAACTGGCAGGAGCCATATGGTTGTCGCTTTATTGTATGAAATGCAAGTGCCCTGTAATTGCTTTACTTTATCACTAAGCGGTAGCGATAGTTGTAGAAGCAATAGATGGCAAAATGACAATGATGCTACGATGGAGATCAAGGTGTCGCGCCGGTGACGATGGTGATCACGACGGTGCTTCGGAGATGGAGATCACAAGCACAAGATGATGATGGCCATATCATATCACTTATCTTGATTGCATGTGATGTTTATCCTTTATGCATCTTATCTTGCTTTGATTGACGGTAGAATTTTAAGATGATCGCTCACTAATTATCTAGAAGTGTTCTCCCTGAGTGCACCGTTGTGAAAGTTCTTCGTGCTGAGAGACCACATGATGATCGGGTGTGATAGGCTCTACATTCAAATACAACGGGTGCAAAACAGTTGCACGCACGGAATACTCAGGTTAAACTTGACGAGCCTAGCATATACAGATATGGCCTCGGAACATGGAGACCGAAAGGTCGAACGTGAATCATATAGTAGATATGATCAACATAGTGATGTTCACCATTGAGAACTACTCCATCTCACGTGATGATCGGACATGGTTTAGTTGATTTGGATCACATGATCACTTAGATGACTAGAGAGATGTCTGTCTAAGTGGGAGTTCTTTAGTAATATGATTAATTGAACTTAAATTTATCATGAAATTAGTACCTGATAGTATTTTGCTTGTCGATGTTTGTTATAGATAGATGGCTCGTGCTATTGTTCCGTTGAATTTTAATGCGTTCCTTGAGAAAGCAAAGTTGAAAGATGATGGTAGCAATTACATGGACTGGGTCCGTAGTTTGAGGATTATCCTCATTGCTGCACAGAAGAATTATGTCCTGAAAGCATCGCTAGGTGCCAAACCTGCTGCAGGAGCAACGCCAAATGTTATGAACATCTGGCAGAGCAAAGCTGATGACCACTCGATAGTTCAGTGTGCCATGCTTTACGGCTTAGAACCGGGACTTCAACGACGTTTTGAACGTCATGGGGCCTATGAGATGTTCCAGGAGTTGAAGTTAATATTTCAAGCAAATGCCCGGATTGAGAGATATGAAGTCTCCAATAAGTTCTACAGCTGCAAGATGGAAGAGAATAGTTCTGTCAGTGAGCATATACTCAGAATGTCTGGGTATAATAATCACTTGATTCAACTAGGAGTTAATCTTCCGGATGATAGCGTCATTGACAGAATTCTTCAATCACTGCCACCAAGCTACAAGAGCTTCGTGATGAACTATAATATGCAAGGGATGGATAAGACAATTCCCGAGCTCTTCGCAATGCTAAAGGTTGCGGAGGTAGAAATAAAAAATGAGCATCAAGTGTTGATGGTCAATAAGACCACCAGTTTCAAGAAGAAGGGCAAAGGGAAAAAGAAGGGGAACTTCAAGAAGAAGAGCAAACAAGTTGTTGCTCAAGAGAAGAAACCCAAGTCTGGACTGTAACGCCCCGGATTCAATGCACCGGGTGACTTCCAGTTATTTGTCATTGTTGCCATGCCATGTGCTTGCGTGTTGCACCTTGCCATGTCATCATCTGCATTTCATCTGCATGTTTTTCAAAACTTGCATCCGTTCGGGTCCTCCTGGTTCTCTCTGTTGTCCGTTCGAAGTCCAGATCTCTCGCGCGCGCCCGTCGCCCCCTCTCAGACCTTGTTTCGTGAGCGGGATGAAAGCATTCTCGGAATGGGCCGAGATTTGCCGAGTGGCCTTGGCATATCACCCACATACCGCCCGTCAAATTTCGTTCCATTTGGAGGTCGTTTGATGCCCCATCAATTAACCGCGTGGCCCGAAACCCCCCTTTTCTCTTGCAGCCCAGCAACCCTCCAAATCAGCCCACTAACCCAGCAAACTCCCCTCCATGCTCTCGGTCGTCCGGTCACGATCGTGTGGGCGAAAACCGCTCCCCCTTTGGACTCTCTTAGCTCCCTCTACCTATTTATTTGCACCTCCCCTGAATTTTCGCGCATGAGCCCTAGCCTTTCCCCTTCCTCCCGCAGCCGGACGCGTCCGCCCGCGCCAGACACGTCCGCGCCGGCCGCTGCAGCCTCTCCCAGCGCACCATGTGGCAGCCGCCGCCGCCCACCGCCCGCGGCCCGCTCGGCCCGCAGTCGGCCC
>NC_041389.1:668845158-668866730 GCF_002162155.2 Triticum dicoccoides | reverse complement strand
GGCGTCTTCCCCACCGGCTCCGGCCGCGCCGCCCGCCGGCCCTCCGCGGCTCCTCCGCGCCGTCCAGCCCCGGCACCCTCTGCCCGTCGCCGGAGCGCGCCTCCACGCCGGTCACCGCCCCGCCGCCGTCCTACCTCGTCGTCGCCCACCGTCTCTACTCCGGCGAGATCGCCGCCGCTCGTCCCGAAGCTCGCCGGAGCTCTTCCGGCCGGATCCATCGATGGGTGGATCAAATCCACCCATCCCGTCATCCAAACGTGCCCCGAGCCCCCCTGGATCCCTTCGTCCCGCACGCCTCCGTCCCGCGTTGACTTTCGCGGAGGTAAAAAAACGCCCAAGTCCCTGTTTTCCAGCATTCTGGTGCCATGTTTGACATGCCATAACTCCATGCTCGCTACTTAGATTTGTGCATATGATATGTCAAAATGTTCACTGTGAGCTGCTCTTCATTTCATTCCATTGTTCCATGCTCGTTTGAGTTTATCTTGATGCCCTTATCATCGTTGCAAGAGTGCTATATGATGTTAACATGTTGTCTGTTAACAGAACTTGTTGATTTGTCTTTTTTGTTGCATTTGATGTGTGCATAACATGAGCTTGATGTCTACATGAGTTTTGAGATACATCATGCCATGTTTACAGAGGTGCAATCGATGTATTTTTGTGAGTCTTCTAGTGAGTGCATCAAGCTTGTGAAGTAAGGTACTTGTTGTTACTGTTTTGCTAGGCTGAATCTGTAATATCATGATGCTATGTAAACCGGCTGCTACATGTCATCCTATACATAATCTGGAGTTGTTTACTAAAGATGTTTTGTTACACATGTTATTATCTATCCATCCATTCCCCTGGTTGCATTTATAGCCTGCTGTAGCTTGTTGTAATCTAGCTCTCAAGTTGCTAAATAATGTTGTTGTCAGCCTGTTAACATGAAGTTCAGTTTTGCCATGTGTTTTTCTAGTGATCCATGCACCCTATGAAGTTGCTCTTGTCATGCTTAACTTAATAAACATGTATTCTTATTGTTGGTCACCTTTTCATGCCATGTGTTGCTCTGTAGTGAGTTGTACAAACTCATCAACATGACTACTTATCGTTGTTCCTGTCATGTCTAAATCTGTCATATCATTTGCCATGTTTGCATGGACGCTATCATTTTTTCTCTTGATCTTTGGAATTAGTTCATTAAAGGAGTTTTGTTCTTTGTCTTTAGTACTAGCATGCCATGCCTTTGTTTGCCATGATAAGTTCCTGTAGCATGTTGTTTGAGAGCACTAAACATTGCAACCTGATGTTATTTCTGTTAAGCCTGAAACTGTTATTAATTGCAATCTTGCCATGTCTTTTTGAGCATGTTCTAGTGATTTATGGAGATAGCTCAGTGTTCATGTTTTGTCATGCTTTACCTGTACATCATGTCCATGCCTCTTGTTTTCTTGTTGAGGTGTTGTAGCATATTGTTTTGATGCTTTCTAGATGCTTAGTTGCTATTTTGGACAGCTTGTCCTTTAAACTTGTTTCATGTGTATATGTTGAACCGTTGCTCCGTTTTGAGTATGCTCTATATGAAACTTGCTTGATTGTGCATGAAGTTTCATATTATCATGTTGCATCCATGTTTTGGGAGTGTTTGCTTGATGTTTGAATGCATTTTGCATCAATGCCATGTTTAACTTGTTTTGCTCATATCTTCTAGGCCGTAGCTCCGAACTAAATGAACTTTATATGTAACTTGACTAGAATTTCGTGTAGATCATCTTGGTGCATCTTAACTTGCTGTTTAACAACTTGAACATAAGGTTTATTTAAATCTGGACCGATTTCGAAATTTGCATATGAGGACTTACCGGATTTGTTATATGTAGGTTCCGGCCTCATTTAAACTTGCTTTGATGTGTTTTTCTTGTTTGCATCATCTCTTGCCATGAGTAGCCTCATCTAGCCTTTGTCATGCATCATGCTTGGTTGTGCATCTTGTCATGTTTATGTGTGGTGTGTTTACCATGTTGTGTGCTTCTTCTCGATAGTTCCCGTTTCGTTGCGATCGTGAGGATTCGTTCGTCTACGCTTGGTTCATCTTCGTGCCTTCATCTTCTTCATGGACTCGTTCTTCTTCCTAGCGGGATTTTAGGCAAGACGACCGTCACCTTGGATCTCATTACTATCATTGCTATGCTAGTTGCTTCGTTCTATCGCTATGATGCGCTACCTATCACTTGTTCTTCAAGCCTCCCAAATTTCCATGTTAGCCTCTAGCCTTTTCGCCCTTCCTAGCAAACCGTTGTTTGGCTATGTTACTGCTTTGCTTAGCCCCTCTGATAGCGTTGTTAGTTGCAGGTGAAGTTGAAGATTGCTCCATGGTGGACAGGATTATGTTGGGATATCACAATATCTCTTATTTAATTAATGCATCTATATACTTGGTAAAGGGTGGAAGACTCGGCCTTATGCCTGGTGTTTTGTTCCACTCTTGCCGCCCTAGTTTCCGTCATACCGGTGTTATGTTCCTTGATTTTGCGTTCCTTACGTGGTTGGGTGATTTATGGGACCCCCTTGACAGTTCACTTTGAATAAAACTCCTCCAGCAAGGCCCAACCTTGGTTTTACCATTTGCCTCACCACCACCTATACCCTTCCCTTGGGTCGGCCAACCCGAGGGTCATCTTTATTTTAGCCCCCCCGGGCCAGTGCTTCTCTAAGTGTTGGTCCGAACCGAGCTGCCTGCGGGGCCACCTAGGGGAAACTCGAGGTCTGGTTTTACTCGTAGCTAGTCTCATCCGGTGTTGCCCTGAGAATGAGATATGTGCAGCTCCTATCGGGATTGTCGGCACATCGGGCGGCTTTGCTGGTCTTGTTTTACCATTGTCGAAATGTCTTGTAAACCGGGATTCCGAGACTGATCGGGTCTTCCTGGGAGAAGGTATATCCTTCATTGACCGTGAGAGCTTGTGATGGGCTAAGTTGGGACACCCCTGCAGGGTATAAACTTTCGAGAGCCGTGCCCGCGGTTATGTGGCAGATGGGAATTTGTTAATATCCGGTTGTAGATAACTTGACACCAGATCCGAATTAAAATGCATCAACCGCGTGTGTAGCCGTGATGGTCTCTTTTCGGCGGAGTCCGGGAAGTGAACACGGTTTTGGGTTATGTTTGACGTAAGTAGGAGTTCATGATCACTTCTTGATCACTTCTAGCTCTCGACCGTTCCGTTGCTTCTCTTCTCGCTCTTATTTGCGTATGTTAGCTACCATACTTGCTTAGTCGCTGCTGCAACCTCACCACTTTACCCCTTCCTTTCCCATTAAGCTTTGCTAGTCTTGATACCCATGGTAATGGGATTGCTAAGTCCTCGTGGCTCCCAGATTACTACAAAAACAGTTGCAGGTACAGATTTTGCGATGATCATGACGCGAGAGCGATGTTACCTCTCTTGGAGTTCTTCTTCTGTTGCTTCTTTGATCAGGGGATAGGTTCCAGGTCGGCAGCCTGGGCTAGCAGGGTGGATGTCGTTTGAGTTTCTGTTCGTGTTCCAGCCATAGTCGGATGTTGCTCTTATGTACGATGATGTTGTATTCATGTGGCATTGTAAGCCTTTGGTATGTATCCCCAACTATTATGTAATGGTATGATGTAATGATATCCACCTTGCAAAAGCGTCTCCAATATGAGCTTCTATCCTTGGTGGGACCTTCGAGTTCCTTTAGGATAGGGTCGCATATTGGGCGTGACAAATTGGTATCAGAGCCTCGACCGACCATAGGAGCCCCCTTGATTGATCGTATAGTTTGGTCGTTGTCGAGTCTAGAATAAAACTATTTTTGGAGTCTAGTTATATCGAAGAGTAGGAATTCTTTTTACTCCTCAGCCCCCTTCATCACTCTGGTGAGGAATCTTGTCTTAGGTGTTTTAAATTACTTCTCTTCCCCTTCAAACATTCTTTAGGATCACCCGGTTAGTTTTTTTCGTTTGTTGGTTGTCAGCTCTTTTGATCCGGTGCATTTCTCGTCAAGTTGACTCAAGCCTCTTCATCTTTGCCAAGTTCAATCCTCAGTTGTTTTCATTTTCCCACCCGCCCACCTCTTTTCTCTTCTCGGAGCCGGAGTCTATAATCGAGTATCCATCCTACTCGTGCGAAGCCTTTGCTTTCTTTCAACTGGTGTTTTCTCTTCAAGATATTCGTCGGTTTCCCCTTCCCGAGTTGCCTTTGTTTTCCCGCCCTCCCACCCTCTTCTTCCCGGAGCCTGAGTCTGTTTTGAGCATCAATTTCATTCGTGTGGAGCCTCTTCAGTCTTCCCTCAATTGTTTCAACCAGTGAATTCTCGTCTCGTTTGACATTCTTCATCTCGTTTTCCTCTCCGGTGGATTCAATTCAAGTTTTTCGGCTTGAACATATTCTTTTCCTTGGATCAAGTATTTTCCCTGCTCGTTCGCCTCTCACGAGTTTATCCTTCCGGAGTCTTCAAGACATCTCAGGAGATTCGTCTGTGTTCGCATTAATTCGAGGTGGTCACCTCATTCAAATATTTCAAGTGTTCCGGTGCATCATCTATCTCTTCAACAATCCTTTCCAATGGTGTTTTCTCTTTAGTGGGCCCTAACCCACAGGTCTTTTCCCAGGATCTTACTTGACTCTTCAAATTATTCTGGAGTTTTCCTCAAATCATTTTCGAAGTTTGACGTAAGTATGAATTTCATTAGTTAGATCTTTTCCAAGATCAATTTCGAATCATTTTCATTGTTGCCTCAACCTCTCCATTTTTCGTTTCCCCAGAGTGCCTTAACAAATTTGGTGCTGTTTCCCGTCGTCAGTTGAAGATCGAAGAAGATTTTTTTCCCTCTAAATCCTGCCCGTTCTCTTGAAGATTCGCGGTTCTAGCTTCTTTTTATCCTCTCGAATTATTCCATTTGTCAAATATTCCTTTTTCTCACCCATCCGGAGTATGTTAGAAGTTGTTTTCCCGTTTCTTTTCACTGGAGGCCATCGTCCCAGAAGAATTCTTCGTCCTCACATTTCAGCTACCGTTATCCAATTATCCCGGTGATTCATTCTCTTTCACCAGTCATTTTCGAATTCTTATGGTGGTTCCTTCAGATTCTTTTTTCCTTTGTTACCATATTAATCCATTCTTTCTTTCCAATCCTACCGGTGGTTCATGAAGACCTTCTCAAGTTTGTGATATGTCACTTCTCAATCCTTTTTCAAGAAGAATGAGTAGTATGCAAAATCCATCGCTTGCCATCAATTTAATTTGATGAAGGATAAGCATACAATAAATCTTATTCTTATCTCATCCAAGCGAGTAATCTCTTCCTTCAGAGTTGTTCTTGAGGAATAAATTCTAGTTCCAAGTGTTTTCATCTTTTCTTTTTCGGAGTTCAAATTTCCTCGGCCATTTCGTCGGAACCCCCATCTTAATCACCGCAAGGCTCATCTTATTCTTTCATCTTTCATTCTATCTCATCATCCTTTTGTCACCGGAGTTCTTCATGGTGGTTCTTCATGATTTAATTCATTCTTTCAAGTTTTCATCAAGATTCTTGTGGAGAGTTCAAGTATCTTTCTTCTCATGTCTTGAAGTGCAATTAATTCTCCGTATTCTTCGGAAGTGGAGTTTTGCATTTTCTTCATTCTTCTCAGCTTTTCAGACATTTGGTTGTGGTATAATTTCATCTCAAGTTTTTAGTTGTTTTTGATAAGTCCGCAACAAGCTTATTCTTTCATTGTTGATTTTCTCAACAACTTCATTCAATCCTTCCTTCTAAGTTCTTGTCATTCCATTCTTTCAATTCTTCCAGAGGCATTGTGTTGTTCATCTCATCAAGGGTCATCCCATCTTGTGAAGCTTGTGTCCTATTCCTTCTATTTTCAACCGGAGTGCTGCCTAAATCCTTTCAGTCTTATTCGTTTCTTATCTCGTTCTAATCGGAGTGGTTTCATAGTCTATCTGATTCCGTGAGCTTTCGATTCTCGTCATTCTCGTCGTTCCTCTCTTCTTCTCAAGTGCTCTCGATTCTTTGCTTCTTCTCTTGAGTTCTTGTTTAACCTCATCCCTTTACCCTTCTATCTCGGTCCCAAGATCTCGGGACGAGATCTCTTTTTAGTGGAGGAGAGTTGTAATGCCCCGGATTCAATGCGCCGGGTGACTTCCAGTTATTCGTCGTTGTTGCCATGTCGTGTGCTTGCATGTTGCACCTTGCCTTGTCATCATCTGCATTTCATCTGCATGTTTTTCAAAACATGCATCCGTTCGGGTCCTCCTGGTTCTCTCTGTTATCCGTTCGGAGTCCAGACCTGTCGCGCGCGCCCGTCGCCCCCTCTCAGACCTTGTTCCGTGAGCGGGATAAAAACGTTCTCGGAATGGGCCGAGATTTGCCGAGTGCCCTTGGCATATCACCCACAGACCGCCCGTCAAGTTTCGTTCCATTTGGAGGTCGTTTGATGCCCCATCGATTAACCGCGTAGCCCGAAACCCCCCTTTTCTCTTGCAGCCCAACAACCCTCCAAATCAGCCCACTAACCTAGCAAACTCCCCTCCATGCTCTCAGTCGTTCGATCACGATCGTGCGGGCTAAAACCACTCCCCATTTGGACTCTCCTAGCTCCCTCTACCTATTTATTTGCACCTCCCCCGAATTTTCTCGGATGAATCCTAGCCTTCCCCCATCCTCCCGCAGCCGGACGCGTCCGCACGCATCGGACACGTCCGTGCCGGCCACCGCAACCGCCCACCGCCCGCGGTCCGCTCGGCCCGCAATCGGCCCCCGCGGGCCCATCTTCGCCGCCGCCGCCCAGATCCAGCGTCCGCCGACGCCTGTGGCCTCGTCCCCGCCGTCGGCGCGCCTCCGCCTCACCGGCGTCATGCTCCGCCGCCGACCCGATGCCGCCTTCGTGCCCCGTCTCTCGCCGGCCCCTGCCGGAGCGCCGCGACCCTGCCGCCCGACCTCGCCAGGACCCCGCCGCCGCGCGCCATTGCCACCTCGTCGGAGGGCGTCTTCCCCACCAACTCCGGTCGCGCCGCCCGCCGGCCCGCCGCGGCTCCTCCGTGCCGTCCAGCCCCGACACTTTCCGCCCCGTCGCCGGAGCGTGCCTCCGCGCCGGTCGCCGCCCCACCGCCGTCCTACCTCGCCATCGCCCGCCGTCTCTACTCCCGCGAGATCGCCGCCGCTCGTCCCGGAGCTCGCCGGAGCTCCTCCGGCCGGATCCATGGATGGGTGGATCAGATCCACCCATCCCGTCATCCAAACGTGCCCCGAGCCCTCCTGGATCCCTTCGCCCCGCACGCCTCCGTCCCGCGTTGACTTTCGCGGAGGTAAAAAACGCCCAAGTCCCTGTTTTCCAGCATTCTGGTGTCATGTTTGACATGCCATAACTCCATGCTCGCTACTCCGATTTGTGCATATGATATGTCAAAATGTTCATTGTGAGCTGATCTTCATTTCATTCCATGGTGACATGCTTGTTTGAGTTCATATTGATGCCCTTATCGTCTTTGCAAGAGTGTTATATGATGTTAACCTGCTGTCTGTTAATAGAACTTGCTGATTTGTCATTTTTGTTGCATTTGATGTGTGCATAATATGAGCTTGATGTATACATTAGTTTTGAGCTAAATAATGCCATCTTTACAGAGGTGTAATCCATGTATTTTTGTGAGTCTTGTAGTCAGTGCATCAAGCTTGTGAAGTACGATACTTGCTGTTACTGTTTTGCTAGGCTGGATCTGTTATATCATTATGCTATGTAAACCTGCTGCTACAAGTGATCCTATACATAATCTGGAGTTGTTCACTAAGTATGATTTGTTATATGTGTCATGATCTATCCATCCATGCCCCTGGTTGCATTTATAGCCTGCTGTAGCTTGTTGTAATCTTGCTCTCAAGTTGCTAAATAATGTTGTTGTCAGCCTGTTAACATGAAGTTCAGTTTTTCCATGTGTTTTGCTAGTGATCCATGCACCCTATGAACTTGCTCTTGCCATGCTTATCTTCATAAACATGTATTCTTACTGTTGGTCACCTTGTCATGCCATATATTTCCCTTTTGTGAGTTGTACAAGCTCACCAACATGACTACTTATCATTGTTCCTGCCATGTCTGAATCTGTCATATCATTTGCCATGTTTGCATGGATGCTACCATTTTTTCTGTTGATCTTTGGAATTAGTTCAGTAAAGGAGTTGTGTTCTTTGTCTTTAGTAATAGTATGCCATGCCTTTGTTTGCCATGATAAGTTCCTATAGCATGTCGTTTGAGAGCTCTAAACATTGCAACCTGATGTTATTTCTGTTAAGCCTGAAACTGTTATTATTTGCAATCTTGCCATGTCTTTTTGAGCATGTTCTTGTGAATTCTGGAGATAGCTCAGTGTTCATGTTTTGTCATGCTTTACC
The DNA here is from genome assembly GCF_002162155.2 of Triticum dicoccoides. NCBI lineage: Eukaryota > Viridiplantae > Streptophyta > Magnoliopsida > Poales > Poaceae > Triticum > Triticum dicoccoides. The sequence goes on along the minus strand of NC_041389.1, from coordinate 668,858,335 downwards.
TGTACATCATGTCCATGCCTCTTGTTTTCTTGTTGAGGTGTTGTAGCATATTGTTTTGATGCTTTCTAGATGCTTAGTTGCTATTTTGGACAGCTTGTCCTTTAAACTTGTTTCATGTGTATATGTTGAACCGTTGCTCCGTTTTGAGTATGCTCTATATGAAACTTGCTTGATTGTGCATGAAGTTTCATATTATCATGTTGCATCCATGTTTTGGGAGTGTTTGCTTGATGTTTGAATGCATTTTGCATCAATGCCATGTTTAACTTGTTTTGCTCATATCTTCTAGGCCGTAGCTCCGAACTAAATGAACTTTATATGTAACTTGACTAGAATTTCGTGTAGATCATCTTGGTGTATCTTAACTTGTTGTTTAACAACTTGAACATAAGGTTTATTTAAATCTGGACCGATTTCGAAATTTGCATATGCGGACTTACCGGATTTGTTATATGTAGGTTCCGGCCTCATTTAAACTTGCTTTGATGTGTTGTTCTTGTTTGCATCATCTCTTGCCATGAGTAGCCTCATCTAGCCTTTGTCATGCATCGTGCTTGGTTGTGCATCTTGTCATGTTTATGTGTGGTGAGTTTACCATGTTGTGTGCTTCTTCTCGATAGTTCCCGTTTCATTGCAATCATGAGGATTCGTTCGTCTACGCTTGGTTCATCTTCGTGGCTTCATCTTCTTCATGGACTCGTTCTTCTTTCTAGCGCGATTTCAGGCAAGATGACCGTCACCTCTGATCTCATTACTATCATTGCTATGCTAGTTGCTTCGTTCTATCGCTATGTTAAGCTACCTATCACTTGTTCTTCAAGCCTCCCAAATTGCCATGTCAGCCTCTAACCTTTTCGCCCTTCCTAGCAAACCGTTGTTTGGCTCTGTTACTGCTTTGCTCAGCCCCTCTTATAGCGTTGTTAGTTGCAGGTGAAGTTGAAGATTGCTCCATGTGGACAGGATTATGTTGGGATATCACAATATCTCTTATTTAATTAATGCATCTATATACTTGGTAAAGGGTGGAATCCTCGGCCTTATGCCTGGTGTTTTGTTCCACTCTTGTCGCCCTAGTTTTCGTCATACCGGTGTTATGTTCCTTGATTTTGCGTTCCTTACGTGGTTGGGTGATTTATGGGACCCCCTTGACAGTTCGCTTTGAATGAAACTCCTCCAGAAAGGCCCAACCTTGGTTTTACCATTTGCCTCACCACCACCTATACCCTTCCCTTGGGTCGGTCAACCCGAGGGTCATCTTTATTTTATCCCCCCCCGGGCCAGTGCTTCTCTAAGTGCTGGTCCGAACCGAGCTGCCTGCGGGGCCACCTCGGGGAAACTCGAGGTCTCGTTTTACTCGTAGCTAGTCTCATCCGGTGTTGCCCTGAGAACGAGATATGTGCAGCTCCTATCAGGATTGTCGGCACATCGGCCGGCTTTGCTGGTCTTGTTTTACCATTGTCGAAATGTCTTGTAAACCGGGATTCCGAGACTGATCGGGTCTTCCTGGGAGAAGGTATATCCTTCATTGACCGTGAGAGCTTGTGATGGGCTAAGTTGGGACACCCCTGCAGGGTATAAACTTTCGAGAGCCGTCCCGCGGTTATGTGGCAGATGGGAATTTGTTAATGTCCGGTTGTAGATAACTTGACACCAGATCCGAATTAAAACGCATCAACCGCGTGTGTAGCCATGATGGTCTCTTTTCGGCGGAGTCCGGGAAGTGAACACGGTTTTGGGTTATGTTTGACGTAAGTAGGAGTTTAGGATCACTTCTTGATCACTTCTAGCTTCTCGACCGTTCCGTTGCTTCTCTTCTCGCTCTTATTTGTGTATGTTAGCCACCATACTTGCTTAGTCGCTGCTGCAACCTCACCACTTTACCCCTTCCTTTCCCATTAAGCTTTGCTAGTCTTGATACCCATGGTAATGGGATTGCTGAGTCCTCATGGCTCAGAGATTACTACAACAACAGTTGCAGGTACAGATTTTGCGATGATCATGACGCGAGAGCGATGTTACTTCTCTTGGAGTTCTTCTTCTGTTGCTTCTTTGATCAGGGGATAGGTTCCAGGTCGGCAGCCTGGGCTAGCAGGGTGGATGTCGTTTGAGTTTCTGTTCGTGTTCCATCCGTAGTCGGATGTTGCTCTTATGTATGATGATGTTGTATTCATGTGGCATTGTATGCCTTTGGTATGTATCCCCATCTATTGTGTAATGGTACGATGTAATGATATCCACCTTGCAAAAGCGTCTCCAATATGCAGTTCTATCCTTGGTGGGACCTTCGAGTTCCTTTAAGATAGGGTCGCATATTGGGCGTGACATGGACCTAAGCCTGAGACTGAGTGCTTCTACTGCAAGCAGACTGGTCACTGGAAGCGGAACTTCCCCAAGTATTTGGAGGATAAGAAGGATGGCAAGGTGAACAAAGGTATATGTGATATACATGTTATTGATTTGTACCTTACTAATGCTCGCAGTAGCACCTGGGTATTTGATACTGGTTCTGTTGCTAATATTTGCAACTCGAAACAGGGACTACGGATTAAGCGAAGATTGGCTAAGGACGAGGTGACGTTGCGCGTGGGAAATGGTTCCAAAGTCGATATGATCGCAGTCGGCATGCTACCTCTACATCTATCTTTGGGATTAGTTTTAGACCTGAATAATTGTTATTTGGTGCCAGCGTTGAGCATGGACATTATATCTGGATCTTGTTTGATGTGAGACGGTTATTCATTTAAATCAGAGAATAATGGTTGTTCTATTTATATGAGTAATACCTTTTATGGTCGTGCACCCTTGAAGAGTGATCTATTTTTATTAAATCTCGATAGTAGTGATACACACATTCATAATGTTGAAGCCCAAAGATGCAGAGTTAATAATGATAGTGCAACTTATTTGTGGCACTGCTGTTTGGGTCATATTAGTGTAAAGCGCATGAAGAAACTCCATACAGATGGACTTCTGAAATCACTTGATTATGAATCACTTGGTACTTGCGAACCGTGCCTCATGGGCAAGATGACTAAAACGCCGTTCTCCGGAACTATGGAGCGAGCAACTGATATGTTGGAAATCATACATGCCGATGTGTGTGGTCCAATGAATGTTGAGGCTCGCGGCGGGTATCGTTATTTTCTCACCTTCACAGATGATTTGAGCAGATATGGGTATATCTACTTAATGAAACACAAGTCTGGAATATTTGAAAAGTTCAAAGAATTTCAGAGTGAAGTGGAAACTCATCGTAACAAGAAAATAAAGTTTCTACGATCTGATCGCGGAGGAGAATATTTGAGTTACGAGTTTGGTTTACATTTGAAACAATGCGGAATAGTTTCGCAACTCACGCCACCCGGAACACCACAGCGTAATGGTGTGTCCGAATGTCGTAATCGTACTTTACTAGATATGGTGCGATCTATGATGTCTCTTACTGATTTACCGCTATCGTTTTCGGGTTATGCTTTAGAGACGGCCGCATTCACGTTAAATAGGGCACCATCAAAATCCGTCGAGACGCCGCCTTATGAACTATGGTTTGGCAAGAAACCAAACTTGTCATTTCTTAAAGTTTGGGGCTGCGATGCTTATGTGAAGAAACTTCAACCAGATAAGCTCGAACCCAAATCGGAGAAATGTGTCTTCATAGGATACCCAAAAGAGACTATTGGGTACACCTTCTATCACAGATCTGAAGGCAAGACTTCTGTTGCTAAATTTGGATCCTTTCTAGAGAAGGAGTTTCTCTCGAAAGAAGTGAGTGGGAGGAAAGTAGAACTTGATGAGGTAACTGTACCTGCTCCCTTATTGGAAAGTAGTTCATCACGGAAACCAGTTCCTATGACAACTACACCAATTAGTGAGGAAGCTAATGATATTGATCATGAAACTTCAGATCAAGTTACTACCGAACCTCGTAGGTCAACCAGAGTAAGATCCGCACCAGAGTGGTACGGTAATCCTATTCTGGAAGTCATGTTACTTGACCATGACGAACCTACGAACTATGAGGAAGCGATGATGAGCCCAGATTCCGCAAAATGGCTTGAGGCCATGAAATCTGAGATGGGATCCATGTATGAGAACAAAGTATGGACTTTGGTTGACTTGCCCGATGATCGGCAAGCCATCGAGAATAAATGGATCTTCAAGAAGAAGACTGACGCTGATAGTAATGTAACTGTCTACAAAGCTCGACTTGTTGCAAAAGGTTTTCGACAAGTTCAAGGGGTTGACTACGATGAGACTTTCTCACCCGTAGCGATGCTTAAGTCTGTCCGAATCATGTTAGCAATTGCCGCATTTTATGATTATGAAATATGGCAAATGGATGTCAAAACTGCATTCCTGAATGGATTTCTGGAAGAAGAGTTGTATATGATACAACCAGAAGGTTTTTTCGATCCAAAAGGTGCTAACAAAGTGTGCAAGCTCCAGCGATCCATTTATGGACTGGTGCAAGCCTCTCGGAGTTGGAATAAACGCTTTGATAGTGTGATCAAAGCATATGCTTTTATACAGACTTTTGGAGAAGCCTGTATTTACAAGAAAGAGAGTGGGAGCTCTGTAACATTTCTGATATTATATGTAGATGACATATTATTAATTGGAAATGATATAGAATTTCTGGATAGCATAAAGGGATACTTGAATAAAAGTTTTTCGATGAAAGACCTCGGTGAAGCTGCTTGCATATTGGGCATCAAGATCTATAGAGATAGATCAAGATGCTTAATTGGACTTTCACAAAGTACATACCTTGATAAAGTTTTGAAAAAATTCAAAATGGATCAGGCAAAGAAAGGGTTCTTGCCTGTATTACAAGGTGTGAAGTTGAGTCAGACTCAATGCCCGGCCACAGCAGAAGATAGAGAGAAAATGAAAGATGTTCCCTATGCTTCAGCCATAGGCTCTATCATGTATGCAATGTTGTGTACCAGACCTGACGTATGCTTCACAATAAGTTTGGCAGGGAGGTACCAAAGTAATCCAGGAGTGGATCACTAGACAGCGGTCAAGAACATCCTGAAATACCTGAAAAGGACTAAGGATATGTTTCTCATTTATGGATGTGACAAAGAGCTAGTCGTAAATGGTTACGTCGATGCAAGCTTTGACACTGATCCGGACGATTCTAAATCGCAAACCGAATACGTGTTTATATTGAACGGTGGAGCTATCAGTTGGTGCAGTTCTAAACAAAGCGTTGTAGCGGGATCTACATGTGAAGCGGAGTACATAGCTGCTTCGGAAGCAGCAAATGAAGGAGTCTGGATGAAGGAGTTCATATCCGATCTAGGTGTCTGATACGTCTCCGTCGTATCTATAATTTTTGATTGTTCCATGCCAATATTATTCAACTTTCATATACTTTTGCCAACTTTTTATACTATTTTTGGGACTAACATATTGATCCAGTGCCCAGTGCCAGTTCCTTTTTGTTGCATGTTTTATGTTTCGCAGAAAACCAATATCAAATGGAGTCCAAACGGGATAAAAATGGACGGAGAATTATTTTGGAATATTTGGGATTTTCCGGAGGAAGAATCAACGCGAAACGGTGTCCAGGGTGGACACGAGACAGGGGGGCGCGCCCACATCCCCTGGGCGTGCCTGGCACTCTCGTGGGCCACCCGTAAGGCGGTTGATGCCCTTCTTTTGGCGCAATAAAGCTAATTTTATGAGAAAAATCTGGGTGAAAGATTCACCCCAATCAGTCATAAAATCCTACATAGACTTGTAGATCGCTGAATATGATATGTTTGATTCATTGCAATAGTTTTGCGATATAAAGATGGTGATATTAGAGTCATGCTAGTGGGTGGTTGTGGATTGTAGAGACACTTGTGTTGAGGTTTGCAAGTCCCGTAGCATGCACGTATGGTAACCGTTGTGTGACAAATTTGAAGCATGGGGTGTTTCTTTGATTGTCTTCCTTATGAGTGGCAGTCGGGGACAAGCGATGGTCTTTTCCTACCAATCTATCCCCCTAGGGGCATGCGTAGTAGTACTTTGCTTTGAGGGCTAATAAACTTTTGCAATAAGTATATGAGTTCTTTATGATTAATGTGAGTACATGGATTATACGCACTTTTACCTTTCCATCATTGCTAGCCTCTTCGGTACCGTGCATTGCCCTTTCTCACCTCGAGAGTTGGTGCAAACTTCGCCGGTGCATCCAAACCCCGTGATATGATACGCTCTATCACACATAAGCCTCATTATATCTTCCTCAAAACAGCCACCATACCTACCTATCATGGCATTTCCATAGCCATTCCGAGATATATTGCCATGCAACTTCCATCATCATCATATACATGACTTGAGCATTTATTGTCATATTGCTTTGCATGATCGTAAGATAGCTAGCATGATGTTTTCATAGCTTGTCCGTTTTTTATGTCATTGCTACGCTAGATCATTGCACATCCCGGTACACCGCCGGAAGCATTCATATAGAGTCATATCTTTGTTCTAGTATCGAGTTGTAATATCGAGTTCTAAGTAAATAAAAGTGTGATGATCATCATTATAGAGCATTGCCCCATAAAAAAAGAAAAAATAAAAAAACGAAAGGCCAAAGAAGCCTAAATTAAAAACGGGGGCCAAAGAAGCCCACCCAAAAAGAAAAAAAAAGGAAAAAGAAAAGGGGCAATGTTACTATCCTTTTTCCACACTTGTGCTTCAAAGTAGCACCATGTTCTTCATATAGAGAGTCTCTTATGTTGTCACTTTCATATAAGAGTGGGAATTTTTCATTATAGAACTTGGCTTGTATATTCCAACGATGGGCTTCCTCAAATGCCCTAGGTCTTCATGAGCAAGCAAGTTGGATGCACACCCACTTAGTTTCTAGTTTGAGCTTTCATACACTTATAGCTCTAGTGCATCTGTTGCATGGCAATCCCTACTCCTCGCATTGACATCAATTGATGGGCATCTCCATATCCCGTTGATTAGTCGCGTCGATGTGAGACTTTCTCATTTTTTGTCTTCTCCATATAAACCTCCACCATTATATTCTACTCCACCTATAGTGCTATATCCATGGCTTGCGCTCATGTATTGCATGAGGGTTGAAAAATCTGAAGCGCGTTAAAAAGTATGAACCAATTTCTCGGCTCGTCATCGGGGTTGTGCATGATGGGAGCATTTTGTGTGACGAAAATGAAGCATGGCCAAGCTGTATGATTTTGTAGGGATAAGCTTGCTTTGGCCTTGTTGTTTTGAAAAGACATGATTGCTTTATTGGTACGCTCGAAGTATTATCATTTTTTATGTCAAATGATAGACTATTGCTTTGAATCACTCGTGTCTTAATATTCATGCCATGATTAGATATTTGATCAAGATTATGCTAGGTAGCATTCCACATCAAAAATTACCTTTTTATCATTTACCTATTCGAGGACGAGCGGGAATTAAGCTTGGGGATGCTGATATGTCTCCGTCGTATCTATAATTTTTTATTGTTCCATGCCAATATTATTCAACTTTCATATACTTTTGCCAACTTTTTATACTATTTTTGGGACTAACATATTGATCCAGTGCCCGGTGCCAGTTCCTGTTTGTTGCATGTTTTATGTTTCACAGAAAATCAATATCAAACGGAGTCCAAACGGGATAAAAACGGACGGAGAATTATTTTGGAATATTTGGGATTTTTCGGAGGGAGAATCAACGCGAAACGGACGAGACAGGGGGGCGTGCCCACACCCCCTGGGCACGCCTGGCACTCTCGTGGGCCACCCGTAAGGCGGTTGATGCCCTTCTTTTGCAGCAAGAACGCTAATTTTATGAGAAAAATCTGGGCGAAAGATTCACCCCAATCAGAATTACGGATCTCCGAATATTAAAGAAACGGTGAAGGGGTAGAATCTGAGAACGCAAAAACATAGAGATAGATCCAATCTCGGAGGGGCTCTCGCCCCTCCCATGCCATGGGAGCCAAGGACCAGAGGGGAAACCCTTCTCCCATCTAGGGAGGAGGTCAAGGAAGAATAAGAAGAAGGGGGGCTCTCTCCCCCTTGCTTTCGGTGGCGCCGGAACACCACCGGGGGCCATCATCATCACCGCGATCTTCACCAACACCTCTGCCGTCTTCACCAACATCTCCATCACCTTCCCCCTTCTATCTACAGCGGTCCACTCTCCCACATCCCGCTGTACCCTCTACTTGAACATGGTGCTTTATGCTTCATATTATTATCCAATGATGTGTTGCCATCCTATGATGTCTGAGTAGATTTTCATTGTCCTATCGGTGATTGATGAATTGCTATGATTGGTTTGAGTTGCATGTTTTATTATTGGTGATGTCCTATGGTGCCCTCCGTGTCGCGCAAGCGTGAGGGATTCCCATTGTAGGGTGTTGCAATGCGTTGATGATTCTCTTATAGTGGGTTGCGTGAGTGACTAAAACACAAACCCGAGTAAGTAGGTTGTTGCGTGTGGGATAAAGAGGAATTGATACTTTAATGCTATGGTTGGGTTTTACCTTAATGAATCTTTAGTAGTTGCGGACGCTTGCTAGAGTTCCAATCATAAGTGCATATGATCCAAGTAGAGAAAGTATGTTAGCTTATGCCTCTCCCTCAAATAGAATTGCAATAGTGATTACCGGTCTAGTAACATAGTCAATTGCCTAGGGACAATTCCACAACTCCTACCACCACTTTTCCACACTCGTTATATTCACTTTATTGCTTCTTTATCTGAACAGCCCCTAGCTTTTATTTACGTGCTCTATTTTATCTTGCAAACCTATCCAACAACACCTACAAAGTACTTCTAGTTTCATACTTGTTCTAGGTAAAGCGAATGTCAAGCGTGCCTAGAGTTGTATCGGTGGTCGATAGAACTTGAGGGAATATTTATTCTACCTTTAGCTCCTCGTTGGGTTCGGCACACTTACTTATCGAAAACTGTTGCGATCCCCTACACTTGTGGGTTATCAGTGTCATACCTAGTGCATCGGGTCCAATGAAAATCTTTTGTGACAATACTGGTGCAATTGCCTTGGCAAAGGAATCCATATTTCACAAGAGAACCAAGCACATCAAGAGACGCTTCAACTCCATCCGGGACCAAGTCCGGGTGGGAGACATAGAGATTTGCAAGATACATACGGATCTGAATGTTGCAGACCCGTTGACTAAGCCTCTTTGACGAGCAAAACATGATCAGCACCAAGGCTCCATGGGTGTTAGGATCATTACTGTGTAATCTAGATTATTGACTCTAGTGCAAGTGGGAGACTGAAGGAAATATGCCCTAGAGGCAATAATAAAGTTATTATTTATTTCCTTATATCATGATAAATGTTTATTATTCATGCTAGAATTGTATTAACAGGAAACATGATACATGTGTGAATACATAGACAAACTTAATGTCACTAGTATGCCTCTACTTGACTAGCTCGTTAATCAAAGATGGTTATGTTTCCTAACCATAGACATGAGTTGTCATTTAATTAACGGGATCACATCCTTAGGAGAATGATGTGATTGACATGACCCATTCCGTTATCTTAGCACTTGATCGTTTAGTATGTTGATATTGCTTTCTTCATGACTTATACATGTTCCTATAACTATGAGATTATGCAACTCCTGTTTACCGGAGGAACACTTTGTGTGCTACCAAACGTCACAACATAACTGGGTGATTATAAAGGAGCTCTACAGGCGTCTCCAAAGGTACATGTTGAGTTGGCGTATTTCGAGATTAGGTTTTGTCACTCCGATTGTCGGAGAGATATCTCTGGGCCCTCTCGGTAATGCACATCACTATAAGCCTTGCAAGCAATGTAGCTAAATGAGTTAGTTATGGAGTGATGCATTACGTAACGAGTAAAAAGACTTGCCGGTAACGAGATTGAACTAGATATTGAGATACTGGCGATCGAATCTCGGGCAAGTAACATACCGATGACAAAGGGAACAACGTATGTTGTTATGCAGTTTGACCAATAAAGATCTTCGTAGAATATGTAGGAGCTAATATGGGCATCCAGGTTCCGCTATTGATTATTGACCAGAGAGATGTCTCGGTCATGTCTACATAGTTCTCGAACCCGTAGGGTCCGCACGCTTAACATTCGTTGACGATATAGTATTATATGAGTTATAAATGTTGGTAATCGAATGTTGTTCGGAGTCCCGAATGAGATCACGAACATGACGAGCAACTCCGGAATGGTCCGGAGATGAAGTTTAATATATGGGATAATGTTGTTTGGTCTCCAGAAGGGTTCCGGAATTCACCGGAAGGGGTTCCGGATGTTTCCCGGAATGTTTGGGTACGAGAACACGTTATTTGGGCCAAAGGGGAAAGCCCACAAGGTTTTTGGAAAGCGCAAAAGGAAGTTTTGCGTAGTCCAGGGGCCAGACGACAGGGTCCCTGGCGTCTGGGTCCAGACGCCGGGAACCCTGGCGTCTGGCCCTGGAGTCCAAGAAGGACTCTTGCCTTTCGGGTGAAACCGACTTTGTGGAGGCTTTTACTCCAAGTTTCGATCCCAAGGCTAAACATATAAATAGAGGGGCAGGGCTAGCACCAAAGACACATCAAGAAACACCAAGCCATGTGCCGGCAACCCCGTCCCCTCTAGTTTATCCTCCGTCATAGTTTCCGTAGTGCTTAGGTGAAGCCCTGCGGAGATTGTTCTTCACCAACACCGTCACCACGCCGTCGTGCTGCCGGAACTCATCTACTACTTCGCCCGTCTTGCTGGATCGAGAAGGCGAGGATGTCATCGAGTTGAACGTGTGCAGAACTCGGAGGTGTCGTGTGTTCCGTACTTGGACCGGTCGGATCGTGAAGACGTATGACTACATCAACCGCGTTGATAAACGCTTCCGCTTAGCGATCTTCAAGGGTACGAAGATACACTCCCCTTCTCGTTGCTATGCATCACCATGATCTTGCGTGTGCGTAATTTTTTTTTAAAATTACTACGTTCCCCAACACCCACCTGTCGCATCTACTCTTTCGGGCTGAAGCTTTAGCTCTTCTTCTTTCTACAAAATTGGCTGATGTTATCCAGATACAAGAACCCCAGTACTTCACAGAATGTCAGGTCTTGGCTCATGCGACTTCCACCAACATCTTATCTACTCTAGGTCCTTGGGAGATTAGGTCGCAGTTGGCGACAATACATGCTTCCTCTTCTCAAGCAAATAGAGTCAACAACATCTCGAGAAGCTTGAATGTTAAAGCTCATCATTTATCTAGATTAGCTACAAGAATTAACTCTACATCTCTAGCTATTAGATACCTATGTCAGGATGTAGGGTTTTTTCAGGCAGAGATATCCTCTCTTATCTTTCTGTGAATCATTTTGTGCTTCTTTCTGTAAAGTGTTGTTGAGTTCAATAAAGTCTTTATGTTATAAAAAACTAAGCACATGCTCTCTTTTGTCCAATTTTATATGTTGTGATATGTATTTCGAGATTATTTTGACCATTACTTAGACCAATAGTATACAATACGTATGCCATAGAAAATATAACATCTACTCCATCCATACATAAATATAAGACGTTTTACAGTCTCTAAAATGTCTTATATTTATGTACAAAGGGTGTATTTATGTACAAAGGGTGTATTTGAAACAAGCTTTGGATGGTATAATTATTATGGCATACATCTCTAATATTCGTAATAATCTTAGTGATGGCTAAGGAAATTTTGAAGTACAAATTCGATTATAAACCCAAAGGAAATCTTAGCATGTTGGCTTCTTTCGATAAGGAAACAAAATAGGGGTGGATATTCAATTATGCTTACAAAAGAATTGTTTTCTACAAATATATTTGGTTAACCAACTTAACCGGTTGCCTTCTTTCGTATAATGTTATTCAATTTTTTGGCTAACCAACTTAGCCGGTCGCTTTCTTTCGTATAATGACAGTCAGCCTTTTGTGGATCTTGCTTGCAAAGAGGGCAAATCGTGTTATTTTTTCCAACCATATCTGAAGAGATGGTCCGCCACTCAATTCATATTTATTCTATGGTCAATAGGTGAAGAATGTACATTTGGATGGCCCTCATAGTTTCGAAACATTAGGTTCATCATGGTAGTTGTGGCTCTCTCAAACCGAGACATGTAGGTCGAGGTCGTGTAAGCACCATCCATGAAATTCTCATTTAACTATGTCTTGCTTTTTCAAAATAAGATGAATGTGGTTAAGCTTTTCCATAGGGTGGTTGTTGGGGATATTCATTACGGGTAGGGCAATATAGGCATATCTTGACCATAATGGAGGGCCCACAACACTAGATATGAAAGCCTCAGGGACTCCGATCCATTCGGCCGAAGGTTAAGATTCCTGTCACTTGGACGACATTCATCCACTCCGACGCCTCCAAACCACTCGGACCTACAGAACACTCGTCAGTAGGAGGTGAACAGCCGGACAGGGAATCCAGAACATCAAAGGGCGTGCGACAAGTGCGTTACCAGCGTTTGCTCCGTCAGTTACTGCCTATAGTGCACACCATCAACGCAACCACTTAAATCCCTTTGTAATGTAGCTAGACAAGGGGATTAAGCCACCCGTAGCTCAGGGACAAGGGTTCTCAATTCTTTGTAATACTCAGGCACAAGAGAAACACATCTCCAGAGCTCGAGACGTAGGGTTGTTACCTCCACCGCGAGGGGTCCGAACTCATAAAATCTTTGTGCACACTTGCGTCATAGCTAGATCCCGCCCTCGTTCGTACCCTACTTCTTACTGTCAAGATCGTTCCCACGACGGTGGAAAATTGTTGCACAGAAAGTGAGCCCTTGTTGCATGTTAACCTTAGAAACTCCCTTGACATTTCCCATAGTTTTTTTCTAGACGTGCTTTGCTCTTTGCTCAAATCTCAAATATTTTTGAGGGGCTAAACCTCTTAGATCTAATCGCGATGATGCAAGGGAACTCCTGAAATTTTCCTTCTCCACCATCATCCACCATAACCACTGTAGCTGATCACTCATTATCACATTAATGGCACTGATCACCAAGTTCGGCCCATGATACTGAAGCATCAACCCAATGTAATCAAGGACTTCCCATCGCAGTGGCAAATTTATCTAGATGAAGAATTGCACAACCCACCCAACTCTGCCCACTCACATGTTATCTCCTAGTCTACTTTGCAGTTCTCTCTTGTG
>NC_041389.1:668760304-668844876 GCF_002162155.2 Triticum dicoccoides | reverse complement strand
CGAATCTTTGCTGGTCCAACCGGGTATATTGAGCGGCATTAGATATATGGCATATGGCTTGAGGTATGAGGATCACATTGACCAGCGATCTTTCCGTCAATCTTATCTCTCCAACATATGAACACCACTCCGTGTAGTATCATTTATGTATATAACGTGGTGCACCAAACCAAAGCACCAAAAACACCAGAGACATTAAAAATGAACAGGGAAAAACAATAAAGCGCCGAAACCATGGGAACGTTTCTCCAACCGGTCTCATGCGGGACCCGATCCTTGCTTGCGGCGTCGGCCTCGTCCATATGGCAAACACCCCAGTCCACCCGCACCTGCTCCGTACCTTTCCTACTCCCACTTTTATCTGCACCTTTGCTTACAATCCACACAGGGAAATATGTCACGACTTTGCCGGCGAGAGATTTAATTAATTCCGCTTTATTGTTAGATGGCATTGCTTTCATTAGACCGTCTTACACAATTCTGGTAGGAAAAGAACTCCTCAACCGTATGATATGGCCACCATTTTTTGTTTGGTACGTCGCTTTTGTGGTGCTAATGATGATTGCCGCCAGATGGAATTCAGTTAGGTGCACCAGATAGTCCTAAGAAATCATACTCCTACATACAGCAGTTAGCATGGGCCTCTTTTTTAAAAATTGCGGAGGTATAGCATGAACCGTGTGCGTGGAGTAGAAACGAGCGAACAAATCCCACCTAAATTAAAATGAGCTTCTTTACGCATAAGCAACGCTCGTTGTAATAGGAGTACTCCTCAATCGTGTCAATCCTTTCCACCACGAACTTCCCTTTTTTTTCCTTTCGCGACAGGGAGTTCTCACCAGTTTCCCCCGCCGGAGAAAAGCAAACGTCGGCGGCAGCATAAGGCGGAGGACCGTCGCGCTAGCTGCTGCTACAAAGCGCACGTTCGTTCGCTACGGCACGACGCAATTAAGAATGTACCCACAACAATAATAAAGGCTCGACGGTAACTGAATTTTGCACTTCGACAGAATTCCAACCAGATAGCGTCAGAGCAGCGTCCGACCTGTGAGCGACCCACCTACCGTGGCAGTCTGGGCAAGTCGTGCCTTGAAAAGAAGCGCACGCACACCCATCGCCTACCCGCCACCGTACCGTACCGGCGCGACCTCGCTCTACAGCAATGCCGATCGGAGCGTCGAGCCACACCCCGTCGGTCGAAAAGGGAGTGAGATCTCGCTTTAGTTTTAGGAAATTCAAAAGCTGCCGGTAGTAGTTCGCGGTCGTGCGACACAAGCTAGCTCTAGCCAGCACCCCAATGTCGTCGCGCCTACTACTACCGCCACTGGTGTGGTAGGAGTGGTAGTAGTACGTGCGTGCGGTTGTTGGAGCCGGACCCCGCGCCCGCGTTATATCTGCTGGAGCGCGAGCCCGATCCCGTCAGTGTCCCGGTGGTGGCTACTCAGAGTGGGAGCCAAGCTAGAGCGGCCAGATCCCACTCACCCACCCAATGCGCGCGCGCCCCTCGTGAGCTACCAGAGCCGACCGACACACTCACCAGAGCACCGCCGAACGGACGAACGCCATGGTGAAGGCGAAGCTCCTCGCTGTGCTGGCCCTCGTGGCCGTCGCCGCGCCGTTCCTCCGCGCCGCCGGCCAGGTACGCTCGCCGGCAACCTGGAGCTCCGGAGAGTGACAATGCGCGTGCGTGGCTAACGTTTGCTGTCTTGGTAATGTAATGCAGGAGGAGGGTGAGGGCGGGGCGAGGCCGTCGGAGCTGCTGCCGTTCGCGGTGGGCGCGGCGCCGGCGGGGTGCGACGTCGGGCAGGGCGAGTGGGTGTACGACGAGGCGGCGGCGCCGGCGTACGATGAGGAGGCGTGCCCCTACATCCCGGCGGAGCTGACGTGCCAGGCGCACGGCCGCCCCGACAAGTCGTACCAGCACTGGCGGTGGCAGCCCCGCGGCTGCTCGCTCCCCAGGTGCGCTCTCCCGCCGGCGTGCTCTCGCCTTACTATCTCACCGCCACTCGCTCACGATGAGCTCGCGCACGGTAGATCGATGCGTGTGGGGTACGGTGGCATCTAAAGTGAACGGCCGTCACGCACGCAAGGAACCGCGCATAAAGATACGGAGGAGCAGACGCGTACGTAGAAATCCAAAAATTACTTGATATATTGACGCGGGAGCAGCTCGACCTAATTTCGTGAGCTCTAGCTCTAGATAAGCCAATAATGCCGAGGCACGGTAGGGCCTTTCCGCCATGGAAGGACAGCGCTACAGCGCAGGGTAGGTGAGGCACCATCCTCTCTCTGTTCTCGTGGTACCAACAGAAGTTACTCAGCTGTAGAATTCAAAAATTCAAAGCCGTTGTAGTACTGTACGTAGTGATGAACGGCGAGGAGGTACTGCTGCTGGGTGATTGTCGTGAAGGGATCATGATCCTTGTATCTATAGGCGGTCACGTGACGCAGGAGCTACCACTCCAGATTGTCGGCTCGGTGCACGGGGACGTGCCTGCGTTCTAGCCGCAATTTTAACAGAGCAAATTAACAAAATTTGCTGCCAAATTGCTGTGGATTCCACACTTTTGCTCTGGCTCTACCCCAAAACTGTGGCAAGCCAGGGCACGCCTTGGTGGTTGTGCATGGCTTCTGTCCAGATGACAAACATGCACGCCGTGCAGACAAACAAAACGAGGTCCATCAACGTTGGTGGATTTGGCAGAGGTAGGGAGGGAGGGGCCGTGTACGTGCCGTGCCCACAAGTGCACCACCTTTTTCGTCGTGATCCAGAAATCTTGTGCATGTCATGGCCCCGAGCGAGGTCTCATTGGCTCATTGCACAGCTCTTTTGAGGAAGGAAATGCCGAGTGGTGATTCGCTGTCCGAAATGTTTTGGCTCAAGCGGCAGGGTTGGGTGGGACGGGACGTAGAGGTCACCTACCTATACTCAGCTGCAGTTGTTACACTCGGCAGGTAGCATGTGAGAACAGAGCACTGACCAAAAAAGGCTACGCTGTCAATCTAATTTAGTACTGAATTTAACAATTAGACCTTTGAATGGACATTTCTTGTACTATAAATAGAAAAACATTTTCCGTAAAATATCCACATGAAAATCACTTCGTGTTAGTTCAGAGATTCAGAGCAACCGTGGTTGTTGCTTTGTTCATGGCCCATCTTAGTTCATATTCACATTTTTTTCAAGGCAAGAGTAATGTTGTAAGTAATTAAAATTGTTGAATGCTGCAGCTTCAACGCGACGGTGATGCTGGAGATGCTGCGCGGGAAGCGGATGCTGTTCGTGGGCGACTCGCTGAACCGGGCGCAGTACGTGTCGCTGCTCTGCCTGCTCCACCGCGCCATGCCGGAGGGCTCCACCTCCTTCGAGACCGTCGACGCGCTCAGCATCTTCAGGGCCAAGGCCTACGACGCCACCATCGAGTTCTACTGGGCGCCGCTCCTCGCCGAGTCCAACGCCGACGACGGCGTCGAGCACCAGCTCAACGACCGCGTCATCCGCGGCGCGCCCATGGACCGCCACTCGAGATTCTGGAAGGGCGCCGACGTCCTCGTCTTCAACTCCTACCTCTGGTGGATGACCGGCGACAAGATCCAGATCCTGTAAGCAACCCAACAAACATCTCTCTCCAGATCAAATTAACAAGATCCAGATCACTTTGATGATCTCAACGAAGCTCTGCTCTGATCTTCTTCTGTATGCATGGCTGGTTGGTTGCAGGAGGGGCGCCGACAACGACATGAGCAAGGACATCGTGGAGATGGGCGCGGAGGAGGCCTACAGGCTGGTGCTGCACCAGGTGGTGCGGTGGCTGGACGGCAACGTGGACCCCAAGAGGTCCCGGGTCTTCTTCGTCACGGCGTCGCCCACGCACGCCACCGGCCAGCTCTGGGGCGACGAGGCGGAGGGCAGCAACTGCCACGGCCAGACCAAGCCCATCGCCGACGCCTCCTACTGGGGGAGCACCAGCAGGGCGATGCTGCGGGTCACCGGCGAGGTGCTGGCCGCGTCCGCGAGGGTGCCCGTCGGCGTGGTAAACGTCACGCAGATGTCCGAGTACCGCCGGGACGCGCACACGCAGGTGTACCGGGAGCAGTGGGCGCCGCCCACCAAGGAGCAGCTCGCCGACCCCAAGAGCTACGCCGACTGCACCCACTGGTGCCTCCCCGGCGTGCCCGACGCATGGAACGAGCTGCTCTACTGGAAGCTCTTCTTCCCCGCCAACGACCAGGCCCTCTGACGCGTCATCATCGTCGTCGTCGTTCTAACATGCGTCGTACAGTGTCGTTGCCATCGGCGTGCTGCATCGTGTGTGGACGCCATGGCTATAGTTCGTTCCCTTTTTTTGGCAATGTGATCAAATGTGTGTTCCTATGCTCTTCTCACTGGATCTTGTCCCCTTACACGCTGGATGCGTTTCACGGGCTTGCGTGGCACGTACAGGCCACAGAAACGCTGAAATTTGACCTCCAGCGGTAGAAAATATTGTTAAGGACATCTACAAATGGACTTCACAAATCCGTAAACCTAAATGCCTGTGTTCAGAGGCGCATCTGCAAACGGTGACCGGTCACCCCTCATGTCTCCGTGTCTGCAGACACCCCCCTTAGGCCCTTACATTTGGCCCCCAAATCCATACTAGCCATGCAAGTTGATGCAAAGTATGTAGATCAACATATCAACATTCAGACAACACAAACATAGCATGGATCATACTTATTCGGCATACAGTTTTGTACATTCCGGCCCAAAAGTTCATAATACAAATCTAGATACATAGATAAACATAGCTAAACGGAGGGGCACTGGGCATCACCGTTTCCTCGCCGGTCCCTTCTCCATGCGGCCACGAGAGTGGTGATAGTAGTCCTTCGCGTAGGTGTCGGCGGCCGAAGGGGCGTCATTGTCGGTGCTCATCGTGCCCCGCTGAACGAGGACGAGATGTTTGTCAGTGAGACGATGGGCAGCGCTCGCCTGCTCCTTCGTGAGCCGAGCCACTTACGCATCGACAGCCACCCTCTCTGTCGCGTGACACTTAGACTGCTCGGTGCTGAGTTGGAGTGCATTCGTGTTCTTGCAGTGCGGGCACCTCGTGTCCGTCTCTGTTGTGGACATCGGCGGACGCAACACCATGATGTCTACTACGCAACTTTATTCTTGTAGACTCGTGTTGGGCCTCCAAGCGCAGAGTTTTGTAGGACAGTAGCAATTTTTTCTCAAGTGGATAACCTAAGGTTTATCAATCTGTGGGAGGTATAGGATGAAGATGATCTCTCTCAAGCAACCCCGCAACCAAATAACAAAAAGTCTCTTGTGTCCCCAACACACCAAATACAATGGCAAAATTGTATAGGTGCACTAGTTCGACGAAGAGATGGTGATAAAAGTGTAATATTGATGGTAGAAATATATTTCTATAATCTGAATAAATAGAAACAGCAAGGTAGCGAATAGTAAACGGGCACAAAAACGGTATTGCAATGCTTGAAAATGAGGCCTAGGGTCCATAATTTCACTAGTGCAACCTCTCAATAATGCTAACATAGCTGGATCATATGATTATCCCTCAAAGTGCAATAAAGAATGACTCCCGAGTTCCTATTAGCGGAGAACAAAAAATAGAAATTTGTTTATAGGGTATGAAACCACCTCAAAGCTATTCTTCCCGATCAATCTCTCCTAAAGTTCGTACCAAAATAACGCAAGCTATTCTTTCTGATCGATCTAATCAAGAGTTCGTACTAAAATAACACCAAAGCAAATTCATATTCATAATACTCAATCCACACAAAGAACTACAAGGGGACCCCAAAGTTTCTATCAGAGAAAAGATAATAAAAACATGCATCAACCCCTATGCAAAGATTACCCCAATGTCACCTCGGGAATCCGCAAGTTGAGTGCCATACAATACATCAAGTGAATCAATATGATACCCCAATTGTCACCTCAAGTATTCATACCGTAAGACATACATCATGTGTTCTCATCTCTGAATATTCAATCCGACAAGACATAACTTCAAAGGGTAAAGACTCAATTCATCACAACAAGAGTATAGAGGGGAGAAACATCATATGATCCATCTATATTAACAAAGCCCATAATATAGATCACGAGACAGATTAAACACATAGCTACTAGTACAAACCCTCAACCTCGAGGATGGACTACTCCCTCCTCATCGTGGTGGCCACCGGGATGATGAAGATGGCCACAGGAGATGATTCCCCCCTCCGCCAGGGTGCCGGAACGGGGTCTAGATTGGTTTTCGTTGGCTACAGAGCCTTGCAGCGGCGGAACTTTTGATCTAGGGTAACCCCGAAGGATCCCCCAGGTGGTGCTCTGGTCCATCGGGAGTCTTCTGGCCCATAAAAAACTCCAAAAAGTTTCACGGTGTTTGGACTCCATTTGATATTGATTTCCTGCGATGTCAAAAACAAGCAAAAAACAACAACTGGCACTAGGCACTGGGTCAATAGGTTAGTCCCAAAAATTGATATAAAGTTGCTATAAAATGATTGTAAAACATCCAAGAATGATAATAAAATAACATGAATACTTCATAAATTATAGATACGTTGGAGACGTATCAGCATCCCCAAGCTTAATTCCTACTCGTCCTCGAGTAGGTAAATGATAAAAGAAATAATTTATGAAGTGTGAATGCTAGCAAAGTGCATAAGTTTGATCAATGATAATTTCAATCACTTTTCCTAGCATCATAACATCGATTCTTTCTCATAAAACTTCTCATGTTATAGTGGCAACCAATTCACGTGTTAAGGTTCAAACAATGAATTCTCTTGAAACTCAACAACATATGTTCTTAGCCAGCAAGCAATTGCAATTCAACTTATTCAACAGACTTTAAGTAAGAGCTCCACATACTCAACCATCATATAGTCTTCTATGATTGCTAACACTCACCGCATACACATGAGCAAAACGTTTCAACCGGACACATAGAAATATAGGGGCTTATTGATTTGCCTCCCAACGTATTCACCTCAAGGGTGATATCAACAATAATAACTCATGTTACCCATATTCGGCTGGACATATGTGCCTAGATCATTCCTCACCACATGATGCTTGCCAAAGGAGAAAATTAAAAAGGAATAGAGAAAAAACTTTGACTCTTGCATAAAAGTAAATACTGAAAAGTAAAAGATAGGCTCTTTACAGAGGGAAGCAGAGGTTGCCATGCGCTCATTTGTTTGTATGCTCAATCCCTTAGTGCAAAAGAACATCACGTTATATTGCCCCTTGTGATGGGAACCTTTATTATGCAGTCTGTCGCTTTTATTGCTTTACCATCACAAGTTCGTACAACGCTCAATTTTCTCTTACACTAAATGATCTTACACTTTTAGAAGCAATTTTTATTGCCTTATTGCATCGATGACAACTTACTTGAGGGATCTTGGTCAATCCCTGGGTAGGTATGGTGGACTCTTGAAGATAAGATTTCGGTTTAAGGGTTTTGGATGCACAAGTAGTATCTCTACTTAGTGCGAAATTTTTGGCTAGAAAAGATGGGGGGCAAGCACCACATGTTGAAGGATCTATGACAATATGACTTCTATGTGAATATGAACAAAGATAAATCATTACGTTGTCTTCCTTGTCCAACGTCAACAATTTTGGCATATAATATTTTGATGGGGTCTCACAATCACAAAAGATTTCCACGATAGTGTATTTGCATGCGAAAGTTCTCTTCCTTATACTAATTATTCGTGAATTGCTTGTATGACCAATATTGTGATTGTCAAGCCTCAAAAGATTTCACTTTCTAAACCCAATGTGAAGCTACCACTAGGCATGATATGATTTCAACTTCATGACATTCAATTTATTCAACAATTTACTCATAGGATATAAGTGAAGCACAAGAGTAAATGACAAACTACTCCAAAAAGATATAAGTGAAGATCACGCGAGTAGTTAAGTAAATAGATAGCTATGTGAGGACTCTCTTTTATTTAAAAGTTTCAGATCTAAGTATTTTATTAAAACAGCAAGAAAAATAAAATAAAATGACATTCCAAGAATAACACACATCATGTGAAGAAGCAAACACTTAGGCTCAACCGATACTAACCGATAATTGTTGAAGAAGAAAGGTGGGATGCCTATCGGGGCATCCCCAAGCTTAGATGCTTGAGACTTCTTGGAGTATTAACTTGGGATGCCTTGGGCATCCCCAACCTTGAGATTTTGTGTCTCCTTAATTCCTCGCTTATCGTGGTTTTCCTAAATCTCGAAAGCTTCATCCACGCAAAACTCAACAAGAACTCGTGAGATAAGTTAGTATAAACCAATGCAAAAACCTTATCATTCTCTACTGTAGCAAATCACTAAAATTATTATTCAACATTGCATACTAAATGTCTGTGCATATTTAATACTCCTATCCTCAAATAGAATCATTAAACAAGCAAACATATGCAAACATAACAGCAATCTGCCAAAACAGTACTGTCTGTAAAAAATGCAAGAGTATCAATGCTTATTCAACTCCAAACATTATGAAATTCTACCACACTGTAGAAAATTTATCAGAGCTTATTATGCAAAAAGTTTCAACATTTTAGCACATTCTGACTTTTCTAGGGAATTTTTGCAACAGCGATAAACTTTCTGCTTTGAAACAGCAACATGTATACTTGCAAAATAAGCATGGTAAAGGCTATCCTTGACAGTTTTATTGAAGTAAAAGATGCAAAACATTATTATAAATAACAGCAAGAAAATCCTAACAAAATAAATTGACGCTCTAAGCAAAACACATATCATGTGACGAATGAAAACATAGCTCCAAGTGAGGTTACCGATAATGTTGGAGACGAAAGAGGGGATGCCTTTCGGGGCATCCCCAAGCTTAGTTACTTGGATCTTTCTTGGATATTAACCTGGGGTGCCTTGGTAATCCCCAAGCTTAGGGTTTTGTCACTCGTTATTCTTCTCATATCGACATCCCACCCAAAACTTGAAAACTTCAATCACACAGAACTTAATGGAACTTCGTGAGCTAGGTTACTATGATAAAGAGCAAACCATTTCACTTTGGTACTGCCAAAGGAAAGATTCATAATTGTTTCCACACAATTTCTACTGTATCATATCATTTCCACAATATATATTGAGCAATATAAGCCGTAGAAACTAGAAAACAAGCAAACTATGCATTGAAAACAGAATCTGTCAAAAACAGAACAATCTGTAGTAATCTGTACTCCAATCATACTTCTGCCACTCCAAAAATTCTGAAAAATTAGGACAGCATAGAGAATTTGTATATCTATCACCTGTAAAAAATTCAGATCAAAAGGATGTTCCAGTGAATTTTCAAAATTCCTGGTCCGAGCACAAAAGTTTCTGTTTTTGCACAGAATCAAGTCAACCATCATCCACACTATCCCAAAGGCTTTACTTGGCACTTTATTGAAACAAAAGCAATAAAACATGATTAATACAGTAGCTTAATCATGTGAACTCACAAAAACAGAAGGTAAAAATGTTGGATTGTCTTCCAACAGGCGCTTTTCTTTAATGCCTTTTAGCTAGGCGAGATGATTTCAATGATGCTCGTGTTGGGGAGCGTAGTAATTTCAAAAATTTCCTACGCACACGCAAGATTATGGTGATGCATAGCAATGAGCTTGAGAGTGTTGTCCACGTACCCTCGTAGACTGTAAGCGGAAGCGTTATGACAAGCGGTTGATGTAGTCGTACGTCTTCACGATCCGACCAATCCTAGTACCGAAAGTACGACACCTCCGCGATCTGCACACGTTCGGCTCGGTGACGTCCCACGAACTCACGATCCAGCAGAGTGTTGAGGGAGACTTTCGTCGGCATGACGGCGTGGTGACGGTGATGATGAAGCTACCGGCACAGGGCTTCGCCTAAGCACTGCAACGATATGACCGAGGCGGATTATGGTGGAGGGGGGCACCGCACACAGCTAAGAGATCAATGATCAACTTGTGTGTCTATGGGGTGCCCCCTCCCCCGTATATAAAGGAGTGGAAGAGGTGGGAGGGCCGACCCTCTATGGCGCGCTCTGGAGGAGTCCTACTCCCACCGGGAGTAGGATTCCCCCCTCCCTTCCCTAGTTGGACTAGGAGAGAAGGAAGGGGGAGAGAGGGGGAAGGAAAGGGGGGCCGCCCCTGTTTGGGAACGTAGTAATTTCAAAAAAATTCCTACGCACACGCAAGATCATGGTGATGTATAGCATCGAGAGGGGAGAGTGTAATCTACATACCCTTGTAGACCGAAAGCGGAAGCGTTAGAACAACGCGGTTGATGTAGTCGTACGTCTTCACAGCCCGACCGATCAAGCACCGAAACTACGACACCTCCGAGTTCTAGCACACGTTCAGCTCGATGACGTCCCTCGAACTCCGATTCAGCCGAGTGTCGAGAGAGAGTTCCGTAAGCACGACGGCGTGGTGACGATCTTGATGTTCTACCGTCGCAGGGCTTCGCCTAAGCACCGCTACAATATTATCGAGGAGGACTATGGTGGAGGGGGGCACCGCACACGGCTAATAGATCTCAAGGATCAATCATTGTTGTGTCTTTGGGGTGCCCCCCTGCCCCCATATATATAGGAGCAAGGGGGGAGGCGGCCGGCCTACGGAGGAGGCGCACCAAGGGGGGAGTCCTACTCCCACCGGGAGTAGGACTCCTCCTTTCCTTGTTGGAGAAGAAAAGAGGAGGAGAGGGAGAAGGAAAAGGGGGCCGGCCCCCTTGTCCAAATCGGACCAGAGGGGGGGGGGGCGCAGGCCTCCTTCCTTTTGGCCTCTCTCCTCTATTCCCGTATGGCCCAATAAGGCCCATATACTCCCCGGCGAATTCCCGTAACTCTCCGGTACTCCGAAAAATACCCGAATCACTCGGAACCTTTCCGAACTCCGAATATAGTCGTCCAATATATCGATCTTTACGTCTCGACCATTTCGAGCCTCCTCGTCATGTCCCCGATCTCATCCAGGACTCCGAACTCCTTCGGTACATTAAAACTCATAAACTCATAATATAACTGTCATCGAAACCTTAAGCGTGCGGACCCTACGGGTTCGAGAACAATGTAGACATGACCTAGAACTATTCTCGGTCAATAACCAATAGCGGAACCTGGATGCTCATATTGGCTCCCACATATTCTACGAAGATCTTTATCGGTCAAACCGCATAACAACATACGTTGTTCCCTTTGTCATCGGTATGTTACTTGCCCGAGATTCGATCGTCGGTATCCAATACCTAGTTCAATCTTGTTACTGGCAAGTCTCTTTACTCGTTACGTAATGCATCATTCCGTAACTAACTCATTAGTTACATTGCTTGCAAGGCTTATAGTGATGTGCATTACCGAGAGGGCCCAGAGATACCCCTTCGACAATCGGAGTGACAAAACCTAATCTCGAAATACGCCAACCCAACATGTACCTTTGGAGACACCTGTAGTACTCCTTTATAATCACCCAGTTACGTTGTGATGTTTGGTAGCACCCAAAGTGTTCCTCTGGTAAACGGGAGTTGCATAATCTCATAGTTACAGGAACATGTATAAGTCATGAAGAAAGCAATAGCAATATACTAAATGATCAAGTGCTAGGCTAACGGAATGGGTCATGTCAATCACATCATTCTCCTAATGATGTGATCTCATTAATCAAATGACAACACATGTCTATGGTTAGGAAACATAACCATCTTTGATTAATGAGCTAGTCAAGTAGAGGCATACTAGTGACTATATGTTTGTCTATGTATTCACACATGTATCATGTTTCCGGTTAATACAATTCTAGCATGAATAATAAACATTTATCATGAAATAAGGAAATAAATAATAACTTTATTATTGCCTCTAGGGCATATTTCATTCAGTCTCCCACTTGCACTAGAGTCAATAATCTAGTTCACATCGCCATGTGATTTAACACCAATATTCACATCTGTATGTGATTAATACCCATAGTTCACATCGTCATGTGATCAACACCCAAAGGGTTTACTAGAGTCAATAATCTAGTTCACATCGCTATGTGATTAACACCCAAAGAGTACAAAGGTATGATCATGTTTTGTTTGTGAGAGAAATTTAGTCAACGGGTCTGTCACATACAAAGCCGTATGTATTTTGCAAATATTCTATGTCTTCAATGCTCTGCATGGAGCTACTGTAGCTAATTGCTCCCACTTTCAATATGTATCCAGATTGAGACTTAGAGTCCTCTGGATCAGTGTAAAAGTTTGCACCGATGTAACTTTTATAACAAACTCTTTTATCACCTCCATAATCGAGAAATATCTCCTTAGTCCTCACTAAGGATATTCTTGACCGCTGTTGAGTGATCTACTTTTAGATCAAAATTGTATTCCTTTGTCAAACTCAGAGCAAGGTATACAATAGGTCTAGTTCACAGCATAGCATACTTTATAGAACCCATGACTGAGGCATAGAGAATGACTTTTCATTCTCTTTCTATTTTCTGCCATGGTTGGGTCTCGAGTCTTACTCAACTTCACACCTTGCAACACAGGCAAGAACTCTTTCTTTGACTGTTCTATTTTGAACTACTTCAAAATCTTTGTCAAGGTATGTACTTATTGAAAACTTATCAAGCGTCTCGATCTATCTCTATAGATCTTGATGCTCAATATGTAAGCAGCTTCACCGAGGTCTTTCTTTGAAAAATTCCTGTCAAACACTCCTTTATGCTTTGCAGAATAATTCTACGTTATTTCTGATCAACAATATGTCATTCACATATACTTATCAGAAATGCTGTAGTGCTCCCACTCACTTTCTTGTAAATACAGGCCTTTCCAAAAGTCTGTATAAAACCATATGCTTTGATTAACTCATCAAAGCGTATACTCCAACTCCAAGATGCTTGCACCAGTCCATTGATGGATTGCTGGAGCTTGCACATTTTGTTAGCATCTTTAGGATTGACAAAACCTTCTGGTTGCATCATATACAACTCTTCTTTCATAAATCCATTAAAGAATGCAGTTTTGACATCCATTTGCCAGATTTCATAAAATGTGGCAATTGCTAACATGATTCGGACAGACTTAAGCATCGATACGAGTGAGAAAATCTCATTGTATTCAACATCTTGAACTTGTCGAAAAACCTTTTTGCGACAAGTCGAGCTTTGTAGATAGTAACACTACTATCAACGTCCGTCTTCCTCTTGAAGATCCATTTATTTCTTATGGTTTGCCGATCATCGGGCAAGTCCACCAAAGTCCACACTCTGTTCTCATACATGGATCCTATCTCAGATTTCATGGCCTCCAGCCACTTTGCGGAATCTAGGCTCATCATCGCTTCCTCATAGTTCGTAGGTTTATCATGGTCTAGTAACATGACTTTCAGAACAGGATTACCGTACCACTCTGGTGCGGACCGTACTCTGGAAGACCTACGAGGTTCTGTAGTAACTTGATCTGAAGTTTGATGATCATCATCATTAGCTTCCTCACTAATTGGTGTAGGAATCACTGGAACTGATTTCAGTGATGAACTATTTTCCAATTCGGGAGAAGGTACAGTTACCTCATCAAGTTCTACTTTCCTCCCACTCACTTCTTTCGAGAGAAACTCCTTCTCTAGAAAGGATCTATTTTTAGCACCGAAAATCTTGCCTTCGGATCTGTGATAGAAGGTGTACCCAACAGTCTCTTTTGGGTATCCTATGAAGACACATTTCTCCGATTTGGGTTCGAGCTTATCAGGTTGAAGTTTCTTCACATAAGCATCGCAGCCCCAAACTTTAAGAAACGACAGCTTAGGTTTACTGCTAAACCATAGTTCATACGGTGTCATCTCAACGGATTTAGATGGTGCCCTATTAAACGTGAATGCAGCTGTCTCTAATGCATAACCCCAAAACAATAGTGGTAAATCCATAAGAGACATCATAGATTGCACTATATCCAATAAAGTACTGTTATGACGTTCGGACACACCATTAAGCTGTGGTGTTCCAGGTGGCGTGAGTTGCGAAACTATTTCACATTGTTTTATATGAAGGCCAAACTCGTAACTCAAATATTCTCCTCCACGATCAGATCGTAGAAACTTTATTTTCTTGTTACGATGATTCTCCACTTCACTCTGAAATTCTTTGAACCTTTCAACTATTTCAAACTTATGTTTCATCAAGTAGATATACCTATATCTGCTCAAATCATCTTGTGAAGGTCAGAAAATAACGATACTTGCCACGAGCATCAACACTCATTGAATCGCATATATCGGTATGTATTATTTCCAATAAGTCAGTAGCTCGTTCCATTGTTCCGGAGAACGGAGTTTTAGTCATCTTGCCCAAAAGGCACGGTTCACAAGCATCAAATGATTAATAACCAAGTGATTCCGGAAATCCATCTTTATGGAGTTTCTTGATGCGCTTTACACCGATATGACCCAAACGGCAGTGCCACAAATAAGTTGCACTATCATTATTAACTTTGCATCTTTTGGCATCAATATTATGAATATGTGTATCACTAAGATCGAGATCCAACAAACTATTTTCATTGGGTGTGTAACCATCGAAGGTCTTATTCATGTAAACAAAATAACAATTATTCTTAAACTTCAAATGAATAACCGTATCGCAATTAACATGATCAAATCATATTCATGCTCAACGCAAATGCCAAATAACATTTTTTTAGGTTTAACACTAATCCCGAAAGTATAGGGAGTGTGCGATGATGATCATATCAATCTTGGAACTACTTCCAACACTCATCGTCACTTCCCCTTCAACTTGTCTTTGTTTATTCTGTAACTCCTGTTTCGAGTTACTAATCTTAGCAACCGAACAAGTATCAAATACTCAGGGGCTACTATAAACACTAGTGAAGTACACATCAATAACATGTATATCAAATATAACCTTGTTCAGTTTGCCATCCTTCTTATCCACCAAATATTCAAGGCATTTCCGCTTCCAGTGACCATTTCCTTTGCAGTGTAAGCATTCAGTTTCAGGCTCTGGTCCAGCTGTGGGCTTCTTCGCGGGAGTGACAACTTGCTTGTCATTCTACTTGAAGTTCCCTTTCTATCCCTTGCCTTTTTCTTGAAACTAGTGGTCTTGTCAATCATCAACACTTGATGCTCTTTCTTGATTTCTACCTTCGTCGATTTCAACATCACGAAGAGCTCGGGAATCGTTTTCGTCATCCCTTGCATACTATAGTTCATCACAAAGTTCTACTAACTTGGTGATGGTGACTAGAGAATTCTGTCAATCACTATCTTATCTGGAAGATTAACTCCCACTTGATTCAAGCGATTGTAGTACCCAGACAATCTGAGCACATGCTCACTAGTTGAGCGATTCTCCTCCATCTTTTAGCTATAGAACTTGTTGGAGACTTCATATCTCTCAACTCGGGTATTTGCTGGAAATATTAACTTCAACTCCTGGAACATCACATATGGTCCATGACGTTCAAAACATTTTTGAAGTCCCGATTCTAAGCCATAAAGCATGGTGCACAGAACTATCAAGTAGTCATCATATTGAGCTAGCCAAACGTTCATAACGTCTGCATCTACTCCTGCAATAGGTCTGTCACCTAGCGGTGCATTAAGGACATAATTCTTCTGTGCAGCAATGAGGATAAACCTCAGATCATGGATCCAATCCGCATCATTGCTACTAATATCTTTCAACACAATTTTCTCTAGGAACATATCAAAATAAACATATGAAAGCAACAACGCAAGCTATTGATCTACAACATAATTTGCAAAATACTACCAGGACTAAGTTCATGATAAATTAAAGTTCAATTAATCATATTACTTAAGAACTCCCACTTAGATAGACATCCCTCTAATCCTCTAAGTGATTACGTGATCCATATCAACTACACCATGTCCGATCGTCACGTGAGATGGAGTAGTTTCAACGGTGAACATCAATATGTTGATCATATCTACTATATGATTCACGCTCGACCTTTCGGTCTCCGTGTTCCGAGGCCATATCTGTTATATGCTAGGCTCGTCAAGTTTAACCTGAGTATTCCGCGTGCGCAACTGTTTTGCACCCGTTGTATTTGAACGTAGAGCCTATCACACCCGATCATCACGTGCTGTCTCAGCACGAAGAACTTTCGCAACGGTGCATACTCAGGGAGAACACTTCTTGATAATTCGTGAGAGATCATCTTATAATGCTACCGTCAAACAAAACAGAATAAGATGTATAACAGATAAACATCATATGCAATCAAAATATGTGACATGATATGGCCATGATCATCTTGCGCCTTTGATCTCCATCTCCAAAGTACTGTCATGATCTCTATCGTCACCGACACGACACCATGATCTTCATCATCTTGATCTATATCAATGTGTCGTCACATGGTCGTCTCGCCAACTATTGCTCTTGCAACTATTGCTATCGCATAGCGACAAAGTAAAGCAATTATTTGGCACTTGTATCTTATGCAACAACGAGACAACCATAGGGCTTCTGCCAGTTGCCGATAACTTCAACAAAAATGATTATCTCATACAACAACTTATATCTCATCACGTCTTGACCATATCACATCACAACATGCCCTGCAAAAACAAGTTAGACGTCCTCTACTTTGTTGTTGCAAATTTTACGTGGCTGCTACGGGCTTAGCAAGAACCGTTCTTACCTACGCATCAAAACCATAACGATAGTTTGTCAAGTTGGTGCTGTTTTAACCTTCGCAAGGACCGGGCGTAGCCACACTCGGTTCAAATAAAGTTGGAGAAACAGACACCCGCTAGTCACCTGTGTGCAAAGCACGGCGGTAAAACCAATCTCACGTAAGCGTACGCTTAATGTCGGTCCGGGCCGCTTCATCCAACAATACCGCTGAACCAAAGTATGACATGCTGGTAAGCAGTATGACTTGTATCGCCCACAACTCACTTGTGTTCTACTCGTGCATATAACATCAACGCATAAAACCTAGGCTCGGATGCCACTGTTGGGGAACGTAGTAATTTCAAAAAATTTCCTACGCACACGCAAGATCATGGTGATGCATAGCAACGAGAGGGGAGAGTGTAATCTACATACCCTTGTAGACCGAAAGCGGAAGCGTTAGAACAACGCGGTTGATGTAGTCGTACGTCTTCACAGCCCGACCGATCAAGCACCGAAACTACGGCACCTCCGAGTTCTAGCACACGTTCAGCTCGATGACGTCCCTCGAACTCCGATCCAGCCGAGTGTCGAGGGAGAGTTCCGTCAGCACGACGGCGTGGTGACGATCTTGATGTTCTACCGTCGCAGGGCTTCGCCTAAGCACCGCTACAATATTATCGAGGAGGACTATGGTGGAGGGGGGCACCACACACGGCTAATAGATCTCAAGGATCAATCATTGTTGTGTCTTTGGGGTGCCCCCCTGCCCCCATATATATAGGAGCAAGGGGGGAGGCGGCCGGCCTATGGAGGAGGCGCACCAAGGGGGGAGTCCTACTCCCTTCCTTGTTGGAAAAGAGGAGGAGAGGGAGAAGGAAAAGGGGGCCGGCCCCCTTGTCCAAATCGGACCAGAGGGGGGGCGCAGGCCTCCTTCCTTTTGGCCTCTCTCCTCTATTCCCGTATGGCCCAATAAGGCCCATATAGTCCTCGGCGAATTCCCGTAACTCTCCGGTACTCCGAAAAATACCCGAATCACTCGGAACCTTTCCGAACTCCGAATATAGTCGTCCAATATATCGATCTTTACGTCTCGACCATTTCGAGACTCCTCGTCATGTCCCCGATCTCATCTGGGACTCCGAACTCCTTCGGTACATCAAAACTCATAAACTCATAATATAACTATCATCGAAACCTTAAGCGTGCGGACCCTACGGGTTCGAGAACAATGTAGATATGACCTAGAACTATTCTCGGTCAATAACCAATAGCGGAACCTGGATGCTCATATTGGCTCCCACATATTCTACGAAGATCTTTATCGGTCAAACCGCATAACAACATACGTTGTTCCCTTTGTCATCGGTATGTTACTTGCCCGAGATTCGATCGTTAGTATCCAATACCTAGTTCAATCTTGTTACTGGCAAGTCTCTTTACTCGTGACGTAATGCATCATTCCGTAACTAACTCATTAGTTACATTGCTTGCAAGGCTTATAGTGATGTGCATTACCGAGAGGGCCCAGAGATACCTCTCCGACAATCGGAGTGACAAAACCTAATCTCGAAATACGCCAACCCAACATGTACCTTTGGAGACACCTGTAGTACTCCTTTATAATCACCCAGTTACGTTGTGACGTTTGGTAGCACTCAAAGTGTTCCTCCGGTAAACGGGAGTTGCCTAATCTCATAGTTACAGGAACATGTATAAGTCATGAAGAAAGCAATAGCAATATACTAAACGATCAAGTGCTAGGCTAATGGAATGGGTCATGTCAATCACATCATTCTCCTAATGATGTGATCTCATTAATCAAATGACAACACATGTCTATGGTTAGGAAACATGACCATCTTTGATTAATGAACTAGTCAAGTAGAGGCATACTAGTGACTATATGTTTGTCTATGTATTCACACATGTATCATGTTTCCGGTTAATACAATTCTAGCATTAATAATAAACATTTATCATGAAATAAGGAAATAAATAATAACTTTATTATTGCCTCTAGGGCATATTTCCTTTAGCCCCGCCACCCAATTCAGATTGGGCTTGGGGGGGGGCCTCCACCTGGCCGCCTCCTACTCTCTCCCACTAGGGCCCAATAAGGCCCATATACTTCCCGGGGGGTTCCGGTAACCTCCCGGTACTCCGGTATATGCCCGAACTCATCCGGAACTATTCCGATGTCCAAACATAGGCCTCCAATATATCAATCTTTATGTCTCGACCATTTCGAGACTCCTCGTCATGTCCGTGATCTCATCCAGGACTCCTAACTACATTCGGTACATCAAAACACATAAACTCATAATACCGATCGTCACCGAACGTTAAGCGTGCGGACCCTACGGGTTCGAGAACTATGTAGACATGACCAAGACACGTCTCCGGCCAATAACCAATAGCGGAACCTGGATGCTCATATTAGCTCCCACATATTCTTCGAAGATCTTTATCGGTCAAATTGCATAACAACATACGTCATTCCCTTTGTCATCGGTATGTTACTTGCCTGAGATTCGATCGTCGGTATCTCAATACCGTTCAATCTCCTTACGGACAAGTCTCTTTACTCGTTCCATAATGTATCATCCTGTAACTAAATCAGTAGTCACATTGCTTGCAAGGCTTATAGTGATGTGCATTACCGAGAGGGCCCAGAGATACCTCCCCGAAAATCGGAGTGACAAATCCTAATCTGATCTATGCCAACCCAACAAACACCATCGGAGACACCTGTAAAGCACCTTTATAATCACCTAGTTACGTTGTGACGTTTGGTAGCACACAAAGTGTTCTTCCGGTATTCGGGAGTTGCAAAATCTCATAGTCATAGGAACATGTATAAGTCATGAAGAAAGCAATAGCAACATAGTAAATGATCAAGTGCCAAGCTAACGGAATGGGTCAAGTCAATCACATCATTACCTAATGATGTGATCCGTTCATCAAATGACAACTCATGTCTATGGTTAGGAAACTCAACCATCTTTGATCAACGAGCTAGTAAAGTAGAGGCATACTAGTGACACTCTATTTGTCTATGTATTCACAGATGTACTAAGTTTCCGGTTAAAACAATTCTGGCATCAATAATAAACATCTATCATGATATAAGGAAATATATAAATAACAACTTTATTATTGCCTCTAGGGCATATTTCCTTCAGTCTCCCACTTGCACTAGAGTTAATAATCTAGATTACATTGTAATGATTCTAACACCCATGGAGTCTTGGTGCTGATCATGTTGTGCTCATGAGAGAGGCTTAGTCAACGGGTCTGCAACATTCAGATCCGCATGTATCTTGCAAATCTCCATGTCCCCTTACGACACTTGATGACGGATGGAATTGAAGCGTCTCTTGATGTGCTTGGTTCTCTTGTGAAATCTGGATTCCTTCGCCAAGGTAATGCCTCCAGTATTGTCACAAAAGATTTTCATTGGACCCGATGCACTAGGTATGACACCTAGATCGGATATGAACTCCTTCATCCAGACTCCTTCATTTGCTGCTTCCGAAGCAGCTATGTACTCCGCTTCACACGTAGATTGAGCCACGACGCTTTGCTTAGAACTGCACCAACTTACAGCTCCATTGTTCAATATAAATACGTATCCGGTTTGTGACTTAGATTCATCTGGATCAATGTCAAAGCTTGCATCGACGTAACCATTTACGACGAGCTCTTTGTCACCTCCATAAACGAGAAAAATATCCTTAGTCCTTTTCAGGTATTTTAGGATGTTCTTGACCGCTGTCTAGTGATCCACTTTTGGATTACTTTGGTACCTCCCTGCTAAACTAATAGCAAGGCACACATCAGGTCTGGTACATAGCATTGCATACATGATAGAGCCTATGGCTGAAGCATAGGGAACATCTTTCATTTTCTCTCTATCTTCTACGGTGGTCGGACATTGAGTCTAACTCAACTTCACACCTTGTAACATAGGCAAGAACCCTTTCTTTGCTTGATCCATTTTGAACTTCTTCAAAACTTTATCAAGGTATGTGCTTTGTGAAAGTCCAATTAAGCGTCTTGATCTATCTCTATAGATCTTAATGCCCCTTATATAAGCAGCTTCACCGAGGTCTTTCATTGAAAAACTCTTGTTCAAGTACCCTTTTATGCTATCCAGAAATTCTATATCATTTCCAATCAATAATATGTCATCCACATATAATATTAGAAATGCTACAGAGCTCCCACTCACTTTCTTGTAAATACAGGCTTCTCCAAAAGTCTGTATAAAATCATATGCTTTGATCACACTATCAAAATGTTTATTCCAACTCCGATAGGCTTGCACCAGTCCATAAATGGATCACTGGAGCTTGCACACTTTGTTAGCATCTTTTGGATTGATAAAACCTTCGGGTTGCATCATATACAACTCTTCTTCCAGAAATCCATTCAGGAATGCACTCTTTACATCCATTTGCCAAATTTCATAATCATAAAATGCAGCGGTTGCTAACATAATTCAGACAGACTTAAGCATCGCTACGGGTGAGGAGGTCTCATCATAGTCAACTCCTTGAACTTGTCGAAAACCTTTCGCAACAAGTTGTGCTTTGTAGACAGTAACATTACCGTCAGCGGCAATCTTCTTCTTGAAGATCCATTTATTCTCAATGGCTTGCCGATCATCGGACAAGTCAACCAAAGTCCACACTTTGTTCTCACACATGGATCCCATCTCAGATTTCATGGCCTCAAGCCATTTTGTGGAATCTGGGCTCATCATCGCTTCCTCATAGTTCGTAGGTTTGTCATGGTCCAATAACATGATTTCTAGAACAGGATTACCATACCACTTTGGTGTGGAACGTATTCTGGTTGACCTACGAGATTCGGTAGTGACTTGATCTGAAGTTTCATGATCATCATCATTAACTTCCTCGCTAATCGGTGTAGACATCATTGGAACTGATTTTTGTGATGAACTACTTTCCAATTTGGGAGAAGGTACAGTTACCTCATCAAGTTCTACTTTCCTCCCACTCACTTCTTTCAAGAGAAACTCCTTCTCTAGAAAGGATCCATTCTTAGCAACGAATGTCTTGCCTTCAGATCTGTGATAGAAGGTGTAACCAACAGTTTCCTTTGGGTATCCTATGAATACACATTTCTACGATTTGGGTTAGAGCTTATCAGGTTGAAGCTTGTTCACATAAGCATCGCAGTCCCAAACTTTCAGAAACGACAACTTTGGTTTCTTGCCAAACCACAGTTCATAAGGCGTCGTCTCAACGGATTTAGATGGTGCCCTATTTAACGTGAATGCAGCCGTATCTAAAGCATAACCCCAAAATGATAGCGGTAAATCAGTAAGAGACATCATAGATCGCACCATACCTAATAAAGTGCGGTTACGACATTTGTACACACCATTACACTGTGTGTTCTGGGTGGCGTGAGTTGCGAAACTATTTCGCATTGTTTCAAATGAAGACCAAACTCGTAACTCAAATATTGTCCTCCACGATCAGGTCGTAGAAACTTTATTTTCTTGTTACGATGATTTTCCACTTCACTTTGAAATTCTTTGAACTTTTCAAATGTTTCAGACTTATGTTTCATCAAGTAGATATACCCATATCTGCTCAAATCATCTGTGAAGGTGAGAAAATAATGATACCCGCCGCGAGCCTCAATATTCATCGGACCACATACATCAGTATGTATGATTTCCAACAAATCTGTTGCTCGCTCCATTGTTCCGGAGAATGGAGTTTTAGTCATCTTGCCCATGAGGCATGGTCGCAAGTACCCAGTGATTCATAATCAAGTGATTCCAAAAGTCCATAAGAATGGGGTTTCTTCATGCGCTTTACACCAATATGACCCAAACGGCAGTGCCACAAATAAGTTGCACTATCATTATCAACTCTGCATCCTTTGGCTTCAATATTATTAATATGTGTGTCACTACTATCGAGATTCAATAAAAATAGACCACTCTTCAAGGGTGCATGACCATAAAAGATATTACTCATATAAATAGAACAACCATTATTCTCAGATTTAAAGGAATAACCGTCTCGCATCAAACAAGATCCAGATATAATGTTCATGCTCAATGCTGGCACCAAATAACAATTATTCAGGTCTAAAACTAATCCTGTAGGTAGATGTAGAGGTAGTGTGCCGACCATGATCACATCAACTTTGGAACCATTTCCCACGCGCATCGTCACCTCGTCCTTAGCCAATCTTCGCTTAATCCGTAGTCACTATTTCGAGTTGCAAATATTAGCAACAGAACCAGTATCAAATACACGGGTGCTACTGCGAGAATTAGTAAGGTATACATCAATAACATGTATATCACATATACCTTTTTTCACCTTGCCATCCTTCTTATCCGCCAAATACTTGGGGCAGTTCCGCTTCTGGTGACCAGTCCCTTTGCAGTAGAAGCACTCAGTCTCAGGCTTAGGTCCAGACTTGGGCTTCTTCACTTGAGCAGCAACTTGCTTGCTGTTCTTCTTGAAGTTCCCCTTCTTCCCTTTACCCTTTTTCTTGAAATTGGTGGTCTTGTTGACCATCAAAACTTGATGCTCCTTCTTGATTTATACCTTTGCAGCCTTTAGCATTGCGAAGAGCTCAGGAATTGTCTTGTTCATCCCTTGCATATTATAGTTCATCACGAAGCTCTTGTAGCTTGGTGGCAGTGATTGAAGAATTCTGTCGATGACACTATCATCAGGAAGATCAACTCCCAGCTGAATCAAGTGGTTGTTATACCCAGACATTTTGAGTGTATGTTCACTGACAGAACTATTCTCCTCCATCTTGCAGCTATAGAACTTATTGGAGACTTCATATCTCTCAATTCGGGCATTTGCTTGAAATATTAACTGCAACTCCTGGAACATCTCATATGCTCCATGATGTTCAAAACGTCGTTGAAGTCCCAGTTCTAAGCCGTAAATCATGGCACACTAAACTATCGAGTAGTCATCAGCTTTGCTCTGCCAGACATTCATAACGTCCGGCGTTGCTCCTGCAGCGGGTCTTGCACCTAGCGGTGCTTCTAGGACGTAATTCTTCTGTGCAGCAATGAGGATAATCCTCAAGTTACGGACCCAGTCCGTGTATGTGCTACCATCATCTTTCAACTTAGCTTTCTCAAGGAACGCATTAAAATTCAAAGGAACAGTAGCACGGGCCATTGATCTACAACAACATAGACATGCAAAATACTATCAGGTACTAAGTTCATGATAAATTAAAGCTTAATTAATCATATTACTTAAGAACTCCCACTTAGGTAGACATCCCTCTAATCATCAAAGTGATCACGTGATCCAAATCAACTAAACCATGTCCGATCATCACGTGAGATGGAGTAGTTTTCAATGGTGAACATCACTATGTTGATCATATCTACTATATGATTCACGCTCGACCTTTCGGTCTCAGTGTTCCGAGGCCATATCGGCATATGCTAGGCTCGTCAAGTTTAACCCGAGTATTCTGCGTGTGCAAAATTGGCTTGCACCCGTTTTATGTGAACGTAGAGCTTATCACACCCGATCATCACATGGTGTCTCGGCACGATGAACTTTCGCAACGGTGCGTACTCAGGGAGAACACTTGTACCTTGAAATTTAGTGAGAGATCATCTTATAATGCTATTGTCGAACTAAGCAAAATAAGATGCATAAAGGATAAACATCACATGCAATCAATATAAGTGATATGATATGGCCATCATCATCTTGTGCCTTTGATCTCCATCTCCAAAGCACCATCATGATCACCATCTTCACCGGCGCGACACCTTGACCTCCA
Organism: Triticum dicoccoides; assembly: GCF_002162155.2. NCBI lineage: Eukaryota > Viridiplantae > Streptophyta > Magnoliopsida > Poales > Poaceae > Triticum > Triticum dicoccoides. The sequence goes on along the minus strand of NC_041389.1, from coordinate 668,820,372 downwards.
TCGTAGCATCCTTGTCGTCTCGCCAACTATTGTTTCTACGACTATCGCTACCGCTTTGTGATAAAGTAAAAACAATTACAGGGCGATTGCATTGCATACAATAAAGCGACAACCATATGGCTCCTGCCAGTTGCCGCTAACTCTGTTACAAAACATGATCATCTCATACAATAAAATTTAGCATCATGTCTTGACCATATCACATCACAACATGCCCTGCAAAAACATGTTAGATGTCCTCTACTTTGTTGTTGCAAGTTTTCCGTGGCTGCTATGGGCTGAGTAAGAACCGTTCTTACCTACGCATCAAAACCACAACGATTTTTCGTTAAGTATGTGTTGTTTTAACCTTCAACAAGGACCGGGCGTAGCCACACTCGATTCAACTAAAGCTGGAGAAACTGACGCCCGCCAGCCACCTGTGTAATAAGCACGTCGGTAGAACCAGTCTCATGTAAACGTACGCATAATGTCGGTCCGGGCCGCTTCATCCAACAATACCGCCGAATCAAAGTATGACATGCTGGTAAGCAGTATGACTATTATCGCCCACAACTCACTTGTGTTCTACTCGTGCATATAACATCTACGCATAAACCTGGCTCGGATGCCACTGTTGGGGAATGTAGTAATTTCAAAAATTTCCTACGCACACGCAAGATCATGGTGATGCATAGCAACGGGCGGGAGAGTGTTGTCCATGTACCCTCGCACACCATAAGCAGAAGCGTTATGACAACGCGGTTGATGTAGTCGTACGTCTTCACGATCCGACCGATCCTAGTACCGAAAGTACGGCACCTCCGCGATCTGCACACGTTCGGCTCGGTGACGTCCCACGAACTCACGGTCCAGCAGAGTGTCAAGGGAGAGTTTCGTCAGCACGACGGCATGATGATGGTGATGATGAAGCTATCGGCACAGGGCTTCGCCTAAGCACTGTAACGATATGACCGAGGTGGATTATGGTGGAGGGGGGCACCGCACACGGCAAAGAGATCAATGATCAACTTGTGTGTCTATGGGGTGCTCCTCCCCCGTATATAAAGGAGTGGAGGAGGGGCGAGGGCCGGCCCTCTATGGCGCGCCCTGGAGGAGTCCTACTCCCACCGGGAGTAGGAGCCCCACTTCCCTAGTTGGACCAGGAGAGAAGGAAGGGGGAGGGAGGAAAGAAAGGGGGGTCGGCCCCCACCCAATTCGGATTGGGCTTAGGGGGGGGGCGCCCTCCACCTGGCCGCCTCCTCCTCTCTCCCACTATGACCCAATAAGGTCCATATACTTCCCGAGGGGTTCCGGTAACCTCCCGGTACTCCGGTATATGCGCGAACGAATCCGGAACTATTCTGATGTCCAAACATAGGCTTCAAATATATTGATCTTTATGTCTCGACCATTTCGAGACTCCTCGTCATGTCCGTGGTCTCATCTGGGACTCCGAACTACCTTTGGTACATCAAAACACATAAACTCATAATATCGATCGTCACAAAACGTTAAGCGTGCGGACCCTAGGGTTCGTGAACTATGTAGACATGACCGAGACATGTCTCCGGCCAATAACTAATAGCGGAACCTGGATGCTTATATGGCCTCCCACATATTCTACAAAGATCTTTATCGGTCAAACCGCATAGCAACATACGTTGTTCCCTTTGTCATCGGTATGTTACTTGCCCGAGATTCGATCGTCGGTATCTCAATACCTAGTTCAATCTCGTTACCGGCAAGTCTCTTTACTCGTTTCGTAATGTATCATCCTGCAACTAACTCATTATTCACATTGCTTGCGAGGCTTATAGTGATGTGCATTACCGAGAGGGCCCAGAGATACCTCTCCGACAATCGGAGTGACAAATCCTAATCTCGATCTATGCCAGCCCAAAAAACACCATCGGAGACACTTGTAGAGCACCTTTATAATCACACAGTTACGTTGTGACGTTTGGTAGCACACAAAGTGTTCCTCCGGTATTCGGGAGTTGCATAATCTCATAGTCATAGGAACATGTATAAGTCATGAAGAAAGCAATAGCAACATACTAAACGATCAAGTGCTAAGCTAATGGAATGGGTCAAGTCAATCACATCATTCTCTAATGATGTGATCCCATTCATAAAATGACAACTCATGTCTATGGTTAGGAAACTCAACCATCTTTGATCAACGAGCTAGTCAAGTAGAGGCATACTAGTGACACTCTATTTGTCTATGTATTCACACATGTACTAAGTTTCCAGTTAATACAATTCTAGCAGGAATAATAAACATCTATCATGATATAAAGAAATATATAAATAACAACTTTATTATTGCCTCTAGGGCATATTTCCTTCAGCCCGCATAAAAGATAAGAATTGAAACATAACAAGAGCATCATGAAACACATGGCAAGCACACTTAAGCCTAACCCACTTCCTATGCATAGGGATTTTGTGAGCGAGTAACTTTTGGGAGTAAGAATCAACTAGCATAGGAAGGCAAAACAAACATAACTTCAAGATTTTCAACACATAGAGAGGAAACTTGATATTATTGCAATTCCTACAAGCATATGTTCCTCCCTCATAATAATTTCAATAGCATCATGAATGGATTAAAGAATATAACCATCACATAAAGTATTCTTTTTATAATCCACAAGCATAGAAATTTTCTTACTCTCCACATAAGCAAATGTATTCTCATCGATAGTAGTGGGAGCAAATTCAACAAAATAACTATCATGAGGTTGAAAATTAAAAACATGATGACAAGTTTCATGGTTATCATTATTCTTTATAGCATACATGTCATCACCATAATCATCATAGATAGGAACTTTGTTGTCATAATCAATTGAAACCTCTTCCAACATAGTGGGATCATCATTAAATAAAGTCATGACCACTCCAAATCCACTTTCATCAATATAATCATCATAAATAGGAGGCATGCTTTCATCATAATAATTTTTCTCATCAAAACTTGGGGGACAAAAAATATCATCTTCATCAAACATAGCATCCCCAAGCTTATGGCTTTGCATATCATTAGCATCATGGATATTCAAAGAATTCATACTAACAACATTGCAATCATGCTCATCATTTATGCCAAACATTCTATTGAAAATCTTCTTCTATCAATTGAGCACAATTTCCCCTTCCATCATTTTCACGAAAGACATTATAAAGATGATCAATAATATGATGCAACCTCAATTCCATTTTTATGTAGTTTTCTTTTATAAACCAAACTAGTGATAAAACAAGAAACTAAAAGATTTGATTGCAAGATCTAATGATATACCTTCATGCACTCACCTCCCCGGCAACGGCGCCAGAAAAGAGCTTGATGTCTACTACGCAACTTTATTCTTGTAGACTCGTGTTGGGCCTCCAAGCATACAGTTTCGTAGGACAGTAGCAATTTTCCCTCAAGTGGATGACCTACGGTTTATCAATCCATGGGAGGTGTAGGATGAAGATGTTCTCTCTCAAACAACCCTGCAACCAAATAACAAAAAGTCTCTTGTGTCCCCAACACACTAAATACAATGGCAAATTGTATAGGTGCACTAGTTCGGTGAAGAGATGGTGACAAAAGTGTAATATTGATGGTAGAAATATAGTTTTATAATCTGAATAAATAAAAATAGCAAGGTAGCAAATAGTAAACAGGCACAAAAATGGTATTGCAATGCTCAAAAATGAGGCCTAGGGTCCGTACTTTCACTAGTGCAACCTCTCAACAATGCTAACATAGCTGGATCATATGATTATCTCTCAAAGTGCAATAAAGAATCACTCCCGAGTTCCTATTAGCAGAGAACAAAAGATAGAATTTTTTTGTAGGGTACGAAACCACCTCAAAGCTATTCTTTCCGATCAATCTTTCCTAGAGTTCATACTAAAATAATGCAAGCTATTCTTTCGATCGATCTAATCAAGAGCTCGTACTAAAATAACACCAAAGCAAATTCATATTCATAATACTCAATCCACACAAAGAACTACAAGGGGACCCCACTATCGGAGAAAAGATAATAAAAATGTGCATCAACCCCTATGCAAAGATTACCCCAAAGTGACCTCGGGAATCCGCAAGTTGAGTGCCATAACATACATGTGAATCAATATGATACCCCAATTATCACCTCAAGTATTCATACCGTAAGACATACATCATGTGTTCTCATCTCTGAATATTCAATCGACAAGACAAAACTTCAAAGGGTAGAAATTCAATTCATCACAACAAGAGTATAGAGGGGAGAAACATCATATGATGCATCTATACTAACAAAGCCCATGATATAGATCATGGGAGAGAGAGATTAAACACATAACTACTGGTACAAACCCTCAACCTCGAGGGTGGACTACTCCCTCCTCATCGTGGTGGCTGATGGGATGATGAAGATGGCCACCGGAGATGATTCCCCCCTCTGGCAGGGTGCCGGAACAGGGTCTAGATTGGTTTTCGATGGCTACAGAGCCTTGCGGCGGCGGAACTTCTGATCTAGGGTAACCCCAAAGGGTCTTGGAATATTTGAGAATTTATAGTGCAAAGAAGGGGTGCGGGAGGACATCGAGGTGGGCACAACCCACCTGGGCGCGCCCAGACATGCCCTGGTGGGTTGTGCCTCCCTCGGGGCACCCCTAGGTGCTGCTCAGGTGCATTGGGAGTCTTCTGGCCCATAAAAAATCTCCAATAAGTTTCATGGTGTTTGGACTCCGTTTGATATTGATTTCCTGCGATGTAAAAAGCAAGCAAAAAACAACAACTGGCACTAGGCACTGGGTCAATAGGTTAGTCCCAAAAAATGATATAAAGTTGCTATAAAATGATTGTAAAACATCTAAGAATGATAATAAAACAACATCAATACTTCATAAATTATAGATACGTTGGAGACATATCACAACACGTGTAAGAGCCGCTTATCCGGATCAATGAGTGGCGCAGTCGCAGACACGCGGGACCTATTGGAGGAACTTGCCTCCACCACCACCACCCTCTCCTTCACTCGCTACCTCTTGCAGCGTGGAGCGTGCACCTCCGGTGTAGGTGCCCGTCACTTGGGACCAACACGAGCACAAGCACCCACCACTGGCCAGGAGGAGCAGAGTTCGCAGGGGTGGGAGAGGGGCATGGGGAGTGGCGGTTCTACACCAACACAGAGCGTGCGGAGCATGACATGCTGGCGCCGTCATACGCATTGCTTCGTTGGGTGACAGGGGATGGCAGAGAGCTCGAGCTCCTGTGTAACAACCCTGGGTTTTCCCCAAATAAGAAATTGTTTGCAATTTTTTGCATCATTATGACATCATCAACATTTCGTGAGCATCATAATGATGTTTGCTAGTGACCCGATTTCATGAGCATCATAACTATTAACTGGGATTTTTTTTGCATTTTGTCAAATGATGAATAAGTAAACCTCTTTCTGTTTTCTATGTTCTGGATCGAGATTGACCACCGGTTTTGGACTCGATCTTGTTGTGATGTTTGGCTGTAACCCGATTTTTTTCACAATGAGCTAGCGAGCTATCACCCGTAATGCAAACCCTCTGTTTATTTACTAAATGGACATATTTCCTAAATCAATTTCAAATGGTCTCCAATTTGACTTGGGATGAATCGTGTGGCCTTATTATAATCTAGCGAGGCAACCTTTAAACTATTGTCTGAACCTGAGTTCGTTTGACGACCAATGAATGAAATATCCTGGGCATTATAGCCGTCGGTTAAATAATAAGACGATTTATTAAATAAAAATGTTGTGGGTCGTTTCCCTCTCTTATGAGCGATAGGTTAGCACCGTCATCAACATTACATTGTTGGGCTCGAGCTACCATGCAACTGCCTTGGGTTTTCCCCAAATAAGAAATTGTTTGTTATTTTTTTCGCACCATCATGACATCATCAACATTACATGAGCATCATAATTGCATAATTAACTTGGATTTTTTTGCCATTTATATCAACTGGTAAACACGTAAAGACCTTTTCTCTTTTTGATGTTTTGGATCGTGACTGACCCACTAGACTTTGGACACAATCTTCTTGTGATGATGGGTGTTGTGGAACCCAGTAATGTCAAAAAAATTCCTACGATCACGCAAGATCTATCTGGGAGATGCATAGAAATGACCGGGGAGAGTGTGTCCACGTACCCTCGTAGACCGAAAGCGGAAGCGTTATATCAACACAGTTGATGTACTCGTATGTCTTCATGATCCGACCAATCCTAGCACCGAACGTATGGCCCTCCGTGTTCAGCACACGTTCAGCTTGATGACTTCCCTCGTACTCTTGATCCAGTTGAGGCCGAGGGATAGTTTCGTCAGCACAACTGCATGGTGACGGTGATGATGAAGTTACCGGGGCAGGGCTTCGCCTAAGCACTACGACGATGTGATCGAGGTGTGTAACAGTGGAGGGGGGCACCGCACACGGCTAAGAGAAGACTTGGTGTGCCTTTGGGGTGCCCCCTCCCATGTATATAAAGGAGGGGGGAAGAGGAGGCCGGCCCAAGGGGGGGCTCCAAAAGGGGGGAGTCCTACTTGGACTCCCGGTCCAAGTAGGATTTGGCCCCCCTTTCCTATTCCAACTAGGAGAAGGAAGGGAAGGAGGAAGAGGGGAGAAGGAAGGAGGGGGGCGCCGCCCCCTCCTAGTCCAATTCGGACCAGCCCATGGGGGGGGGGGCGCACGGCCACCCCTTGAGGACCTTCTCTTCTTTCCCGTATGGCCCATTAAGGCCCACTACTTCCCCCGGAGAATTCCCGTAACTCTCTGGTACTCTGAAAAATACCTGAATCACTCGGAACCTTTCCGATGTCTGAATATAGCCTTCCCATATATCGATCTTTACCTCTCGACTATTTCGAGACTCCTCGTCATTACCGTGATCTCATCTGGGACTCCGAGTAAACTTCGGTCATCAAATCACATAACTCATAATACAAATCGTCATCGAACGTTAAGCGTGTGGACGCTACGGGTTCGAGAACTATGTAGACATGACCGAGACACATCTCCGGTCAATAACCAATAGCGGAACCTGGATGCTCATATTGGCTCGTACATATTCTACGAAGATCTTTATCGGTCAAACCGCATAACAACATACATTGTTCCCTTTGTCATCGGTATGTTACTTGGCCGAGATTCAACCGTCGGTATCCTCATACCTAGTTCAATCTCGTTACCGGCAAGTCTCTTTACTCATTTTGTAATGCATCATCCTGTAACTAACTCATTAGTCACATCGCTTGCAAGGCTTATAGTGATGTGCATTACCGAGAGGGCCCAGAGATACCTCTCCGTTACACGGAGTGACAAATACTAATATCGATCTATGCCAACCCAACAAACAACTTCGGAGACACCTGTAGAGCATCTTTATAATCACCCAGTTATGTTGTGATGTTTGATAGCACACAAGGTGTTCCTCCAGTATTCGGGAGTTGCATAATCTCATAGTTATAGGAACATGTAGAAGTCATGAAGAAAGCAATAGCAATAAAACTCAACGATCATTATGCTAAGCTAACGGATGGGTCTTGTCTATCACATCATTCTTCTAATGATGTGATCCAGTTCATCAAATGACAACACATGTCTATGGCTAGGAAACTTAGCCATCTTTGATTAATGAGCTAGTCAAGTAGAGGCATACTAGGGACACTCTGTTTGTCTATGTATTCACACATGTACTAAGTTTCCGGTTAATACAATTCTAGCATGAATAATAAACATTTATCATGATATAAGGAAATATAAATAAAAACTTTATTATTGCCTCTAGGGCATATTTGCTTCAGTATCCCACTTGCACTAGAGTTAATAATCTAGTTCACATCGTCATGTGATTTAACACCAATAGTTCACATCTTTATGTGATTAGTTCACATCGCCATGTGACTAACACCCAATGAGTTTACTAGAGTCAATAATCTAGTTCACAGCGCAATGTGATTAACACCCAAAGAGTACTAAGGTGTGATCATGTTTTGCTTGTGAGAGAAGTTTAGTCAACGGGTCTGCCACATTCAGATCCATATGTATTTTGCAAATTTCTATGTCTACAATGCTCTGCATGGAGATACTCTAGCTAATTGCTCACACTTTCAATATGTATCCAGATTGAGACTTAGAGTCATCTGGATCAGTGTCAAAACTTGCATCGACGTAACCCTTTACGACGAACTTTTTGTCACCTCCATAACCGAGAAATATTTCCTTAGTCCTCTAAGGATAATTTTGACCGCTGTCCAGTGATCTACTCCTAGATCACTATTGTACTCCCTTGCCAAACTCAGAGCAGGGTATACAATAGGTCTGGTACACAGCATGGCATACTTTATAGAACCTATGGCTGAGGCATAGGGAATTACTTTCATTCTCTCTCTATCTTCTGCCGTTGTCGGGGTTTGAGTCTTACTCAACTTCACACCTTGCAACACAAGCAAGAACTCCTTTCTTTGACTGTTCCATTTTGAGCTACTTCAAAAACTTGTCAAGGTATGTACTCATTGAAAAAACTTATCAAGTGTCTTGATCTATCTCTATAGATCTAGATGCTCAATATGTAAGCAGCTTCACCGTGGTCTTTCTTTGAAATACTCCTTTCAAACACTCCCTTATGCTTTCCAGAAAATTCCACATCATTTCTGATCAACAATATGCCATTCACATATACTTATCAAAAACGATGTAGTGCTCCCACTCACTTTCTTGTAAATACAGGCTTCACCGCAAGTCTGTATAAAACTATATGCTTTGATCAACTCATCAAAGCGTATATTCCAACTCCGAGATGCTTGCACCAGTCCATAGATGGATCGCTAGAGCTTGCACATTTTGTTAGAACCTTTAGGATTGACAAAACCTTTTTGGTTGCATCATATACAACTCTTCTTTAAGAAATCCATTAAGGAATGTAGTTTTGACATCCATTTGCCATATTTCATAAAATGTGGCAATTGCTAACATGATTCGGACAGACTTTTAAGCATCGATACGAGTGAGAAAATCTCATTGTATTCAACTATCGGGGGTTGGGTGCGACATATGCCAAAGGATGGCTTATCATGGTGGGAGCGAGTAGAACGTCGCCGGTGCCTGGAAGAGGGATGAGACGAAGACATGCACGCCGGCAGAACTTACCCAGCTTCAGGGCTCTCCTAGGAGATAACACCCCTACTGCTGCTCTGCGGGGTCTCCGCATGATCACTAAGGCAAAGTGACTACAATGGTGCTCCTGGAGCTGTGTCGGGAGGCAGGAGAGGGCAAGGCTAGCTCTCTCCTTCCTATGCTATCTGGTATATCTCTATCAAGGTCCGAACCCTTTGCATGGGTGCCCCGGGGGGTTTATATAGGCCTACCCCCGGGGGTACAATAGTAATCCGGCTGGGCATGGGTCCCAGCCGTCTGTCTCTCATGCCACCATCCTCCCTGCCGGCGTCTGGGGCCCGCCATCTGGCGGGCCCCGCGGACAGGCTTGGTACTGTAGCGGCACTCCTGATGACGCAGGCTTGGCATCGGGGCGTGGTAACAGTGCCGCCGTCTATCAGGCGGTCACTGTCGCCATTCCCCATCCTATCTGGTTAATGGCTCGTGGGGCCCTGGGGAGGAGCCGGCCGACTCCAGGGAGGCTGACTCCCACAGGGCCGTCTTTGGGGCGCTCAGGCCGCCTTCGGCCCACCCGTTGACAGGCGTCCCCGCCGCCTTCGGGCCGTACAGGCCGGCGTCGTGGGCACAGTGCGTCGCGCACTGTGGCTGAGGTCAGGGCAGGCATGGCAACAGTGCCGCGCCTCGCCGGAGATCTTCCAGCGAGACGGCTCACTGTAGCCATGCCGGTCCTTCGTAAGCAGGGGGAACGCCCACGTCGTGACCGTACCCCACACCGTACTTCGAGATGAGGGAGGAATCATGGGCCGACTCTCCATAGTCGGCCTCTGTGGAGGTCGCCAGCTTGGAGTCGGCTTATCTCGGAGTCGTCGTCTGGGACTCGGCCTCTCTGGAGGTTGCCTCCTGGGACTCGGCTTGAGGGGCGCGGCCTGCCCCGATGTCTTGAATGCTCCTGGGACTCGGGTTAGCCTACCTGTGGCCCATTGCTCCGACAGTAGTCCCCGAAGCTGGTGGAGCCCTGCGGACGCTGCATTGTGGGGCTTCAACAGTTTCAACCTTCCCGGAGTGGAATCTGGAACTCGGCTGCCGTCTCCCCTTGGGCCGACTGTCGAGAGTCGGATTTATTTAACGAAGGACCGCAGCTCGAAAGTCGCGGCGGGAAACCAGGCGGCGTGCCTGATACGCTTCCCCGCAACCATCAGGGCGGTCCTATCGCGTGGCACCACGTGGGGAGGACAGTCTGCCTGCCCACGCGCGCGACGGGATGGCCCATTAGGCGGGGCCCGCCATTACCGCGCCTCGGCATATGAACGGATCCGTTGCGGCCGTGGACGGTTGGGGTTCCCACATAGTTACTGCGCGCAGTAACTTTGTGGGGTAAATCGTGGGGCGGCGTGGGGCATCGTGCGCAGTTAATCCCACGCCCGCCCCTCGGCTTCTCAGCCCATTGGGCTATAAGTAGGCGGGGGGGGGGGGAGCGGCACAACACACGCGCCCTTCTTCCCCGCTCCCCCGCCTCGTCTTGCATTATCTCTCTCCTTCCTCCGCCGTTGAGCGAGAGCACTCCACACCACGGCGATGAGTTCTTCCTCCGCCGCGGCCCCCGCCACGCGCTCCGGCGTGTGGGACGGCTCGGATGTAGAAGAGGAACACATCGAGTTCCTCCGCCAGACACGCCGCCTCCCCAGCGCGGACCTCATGCGCGCCCGTGCCGCGCCGGAGGGGGAGATCCGGCCGGCGCCGGAGGAGGGCGAGCGGGTCATCTTCCGCTTGCACCTCATGCGCGGCCTGGGGCTGCCGACGAGCGGCTTCTTCCGCTCGTTCTTGGAGATCCACAATCTTCAACCGCACCACCTCACTCCGAATACGGTGGTGTTGCTTTCCGCCTTCGCCACTCTGTGCGAAGGTTTCCTCGGTGTTCTCCCCACCCTCGAGCTGTGGGGAGAGTTCTTCTCTTCTAAGCTCGGCACGCAAGTCGCCGGCATACCGGCTCAGTGCGGCGCCTACATCGCGGTGCGGCGCTCGACAGCCGACAACCCCTTTCCTCCCATCTCGCAGATCAAGTCGGTGAAGATGTGGCAGCATTCATACTTCTACATGAAGAACCTCTCCTCCGACGGCGACTGGGTCAACCTGCCGCCTTACAACGCCGCCCCCCTAACTGGGAGGCTCCCCAGCTGGTCGCACCGAGTCAAGACACTGACTCCCGCTGGAGCCGTCACCGTAGCGCGGCTCCGAGTCTTGACGTAGTCGGAGGGCCTCGTCGGGGCCGACTTGCTGGCTGCCTTCGTGGCGTGCCGTGTTCTCCCGCTCCAAGGCCGGCCTCACCTGATCTGTCAGATGAGCGGCCTCCGAGACCCAAGTCGGATGAGCACCAAGGAGATGCCCCGCAAGGAGGTGGCGAACTTGGTGAACCACATCGCGCACTGCAAGTTCGAGGAGGGCTGGCAGTTCGGCAAAGAGCCGTACTCGCGCGACAACCCCCCACCAGTGGTAAGTCGCGTCCCCCTATTGTTTTGTCTTCTTTCCGGCCGACTCCGGCTTCTGACTCTTGTTGATTTCTTCTGAGCTAGAACCGCCTCATGCAGCCTGCAGCCGGCGCCACGAGGCAGCCCCGCGAGTACGTCCCCGATCGGGCGGACAGCGACGTCGACGACCCCGACCTAGGGGCAGCGACGATGGAAGCCGACGCCGAAGGCGGGGAATAAGGAACCGAAGGCGGCTTCAGGCCCTCGGCCACCTTCGCCGACTGGCCTGACGACGACGCCCAAGGGGAAGTCGCCCCGCGCCACCAAGGCGGCGCGAAGAGGCATCACGCCGGGCCGAGTGCGCCTAGCGGCAAATTGAAGAAGCTCAAGGGGGCGGCCGCCGCGACCAAACGGGAGGAGGCGGCCGCGAAGGCCAACCGCTTCCGTAGGGAAGTGAGAAAGCCACCGCTAGTCTCCGCGTAAGTCTTTATGCTCTCTTTATTTTCCTTCGTTGAATCTTGTCCGAGTCTTCTTTTTTATACTCCCTCCATTCTTCTTCAGGGCCCCTCTTTCCCTTGAGAGAGTCGCCGTCCCCTCCATCATGGGGTCGGTAGAGACGTCCGCCCATACTCGGCGGGTCGACCCCGCCGCCGACCTCCGGGAGGCGACGAAGCGAAACGCGCGAGAGAAGCGCGACGAGGAGGAAGCCGAATGTCTGGAGAAGGCGCAGGCCGAGAAGGCGGCCGCCTCCGCCCAGAAGAAGCTGGAGGATGCCGAAGCCGCCCTTGCGGCGAGACGGCGCACCGAGGAGGCCGCGCATCACCGATCGGCGATGCTCGTCCTCGCACTATCGTCTGCACCGCCGCCTCCGGAGTTCACGGGGCAGACCGGAGAGGCCGGCACCGAGAACCCCGTCGTGGAGAAGGAGAGCGGCGAGGCTTCTGTGTCGGACATGCTCGTGCCGCCACCGCCGCCTCCATCGCCGTCTGGGAGGCCGCACGGCAAGCAGCCGGTGGGTCCATTGGAGCTGCCGATCACGGACGAGGCCGAGGCGCGGCTGCTTCTCCAAGTCGTCTCGCCGGTGCGCCGCCGTCTTGAGAGGGCGACCTCGGCGCCGCGACCTCGGGAGACCGGCGCTGCCAGCTCGGCAACCCTAGACGCCGAGGCTACAAGCGCTGCGCTCACCGGGTGGTTGCGCGGAGGCGGCACCGGGCCGCTGAACCAAGCACTTCTGGACGTTCAGGCGAAGCTGCGCGCTGAAGGCGACGCCCTTCAAACTTGCACCATGGCGCATCTGGCAGCGCGGACGGCCGTCCGAGTACTTTTTCTTCTCCTCTTTGATTCTTGTTTTTCTCTGTGGGGGCGCGCCAGCACACCCACTAGGTGTAGTCCCCGAGTTCCAGGCCGGCTGCTGAGTAAGCGGTCCGGAACTCCCTCTGGCGAGTTCCAAATACTAACTCTGTCTTCAATGACTTATTGTAGGAGTATCATAACCTCCGCGCCACTGCCTTCAACCGCAATGTTGAGGAGTTGCGCAAGCGGACTGCCGACTTGTCGGAAAGCCGGAGTAAGTTCTTCTTCCTCGCGGGGGCGCGCTGGCGCACCCGCAGGCTGTAGTCCCTGAGATTCGGGCCGACTGCTGAGCAGTCGGGCCGGATCTTCCGGCGATCTTCTTTGCTGATGACTTATTTGTCTCTTCTTTCATTCTTCAGGCGCCAATGCCACTCTTCAGGAGTAGCTGGGCGAGGCCAATACCGCCCGGCGTGCCAAGGAGGAGGAGTGCGGCAAGCTTGCCGCGGAGTGCGACCTGCTGGCTGCGCAGCTGGCCGAGAAGAAGGAGCTACTCAAGAAGGCACAGGACGAGGCCGAGAAGAAGGAGGCCGCTCTCCTGGCCGAGTTCGAGAGCGAGCGCTCCTCCTGGACTGACAGGGAGGCGATGCTGACCTCCGGCTTCCACGAGATTGAGGATATCGTTGATGGTAAGTTTCTTTCGTTTCTTCGGGCTTCCGACTATGTGTCAGGCCGACTTCTGATTTTTCGACTTGCTTCTTTTTTGTCTTGGTAGACTTCTTCCTTGGTCACTCGCAGGCAGTCCCTCTGGCCATCGAGACTGCTCGTGAGGCGCGAAGGGCAAACGGTGAGGAGATCGCCGCTAATGCCCCCCGAACCATCGACGAGCAGCTTCTGAGCATTGAAGCCCGTCTTCGTCCGGCTCACCGGTTGATGCGCCGGCTTCAGCGTGCCGGCGCCCAGGCAGTTGCCGCTCTGTGGCTAGACATGCCGGCTCTGCGCACCGCCAGCCGGACCGCCGACTGGCTGGCAGTCGCGGCCGGCCGTCTTGAAGCTTGGAAGGGCTCCTCGGCCCGGGCCGGAGCGCGCCGGGCCTTGGAGTTCGTCAAGGCGTGGTATTCAGGGCTGGACCTGGACCGTCTGGCTGCGTTCCGATCAGAAGCCCAGGCCGAGCTGGAGGCCGTGGAGGGCGCCCTTATCGAGCGTGTGGCGGCCATCGCTGAGTACATGGACACCAATGTCTTCATGCCAGAGCGGGCTGAAGGCGGCGAGGAAGTGCCACCAGAGTGGTTCGGATGAACCCGGAGTATGGCGAGGACTTGGCAGAGGTGATCGACTCCAGCACCGAGGAGCAGGACGAGGCGGAGGACGGAGGCGAGGTGGAGATGCCAGAAGACGGAGCAGGCGGCCAGCCTCAGCTTGACCGCGCCTCCAGCAACGAGCCGCGTCGAGAGAAGGCGACTACCGCCGGAGGCGATCAAACCGAGACCGCCCAGCCGACTGCCCCGGCGCCCGACACCGCCATCTCCTCCGATCCTCCGATCCCAGAAGCCGCCTCCTAGGCTGCCTTTTCTGCCTCTGTTTTATCTGTCTTAATAATCTTTTGAAAACTTTGTTAAATTCGAACAGTTCCACCCGCGGGGTGTATCTTGAACTTCTATTCGAAGATTCGGCCAAGGGCCTATGTAAATATTTATCCGCTTTTCGTCTTTCCTTGCTTACTGCTCTTTAGGCTTTTCCCTTTGCCGCCTTCCTTTAGTCGCTGCCTTGCCAGTCGGAGAGCCGCTCTGCGGACTGTCGCTGGGTCAAGTGCTTGGCTACTTCGGGAAGGCAAGTACTTGGCCGTTTGGAGTTTCTTTAGCAAGTCGGATAGAAAGCGACAGGCCGACTACCCAAGAGTCGGCCGTCTTTGATAAAGGCTAAGACGGCGAGCCGACTACTCATGAGTCGGCTTTCTGTTTCAGAAATGCTGGAGGCCGTCTTACGCTATGTTCGTGCTTTAGGTCCTTAGCCATTTTTCGTGTGGGCGCCCGCTCTTTCTCACTCCTGCCCACCTCACAGTCGCTCTGCGAGCTGCGGCTTTGGCAGGAAACGGATTGGGCACCGCGCACTACTTGTCTGACTGCAGGAGCTCCTCATAGCGCAAGGCGGCGAGTCCCCAGGCCGACTAGTCTGGCCCGGTGCCAAGCGGCTTGTGATGAAAGTAATGTACTCGAAGGCATAATTCTTATCATACAGATAACAAAAAGGGCAGTCCCCGAGCTCGTCTCGGGGGGCCCAAAGTCTTAGTACTTTAATACAAAGGGGTAGTGCGATACATACTGCATCAACTACAAAATCTTCGAAGAAGATTTGCATTCCATGGGCGCTCTGTCTCTTTGCCGGAGTCGTCCCTCTTGCGCGCTCGGGGCTTCTGAGCGTCGATCAGATAGTAGGTGTCGTTCCCTAGCACCTTGCTGATGATGAAGGGGCCTTCCCAAGGTGCCGACAGCTTGTGCTGGCCGGCTGTTCGCTGGATCAGCCGGAGCACAAGGTCGCCTTCTTGGAAAGATCTTGGCTTGACCTTCATGTTGTAGTATCGACGCAGACTCTGCTGGTAGATGCTGGACCGGTTGAGTGCCAACAGCCGGCCCTCTTCCAGCAGATCGACGCCGTCTTGACGTGCTTCTTCTGTTTCTTCCTCGGTGTACATGGTGACTCGCGGGGAGTCGAACTCTATGTCCGTTGGGATGACGGCTTCGGCACCATAGACGAGGAAGAAGGGTGTGAAGCCGGTTGACTTGTTTGGAGTCGTGCGCAGACTCCAGAGGACGGCTGGCAGCTCCTCGAGCCAATAGCCGGCAGATCGCTCCAGCGGTACGACGAGTCGAGGCTTGATGCTGGATAAGATGAGGTCATTCGCTCGCTCCACCTGGCCGTTTGACTGCGGATGGGCAACGGACGCTAAGTCCAGTCGGATGCCCTGCGTCGCGCAGAAACGGGCCAGGGTGCCTTTGGCAAAATTCGTGCCATTGTCGGTGATGATGCTGTGTGGGATGCCGTACCGAGTTGTGATGTCAGCGATGAAGGTCACTGCAGTCGGACCATTCAACTTCTTGATGGGTTTCACCTCCACCCACTTGGTGAACTTGTCCACTGCGACAAGTAGGTGAGTCAAGCCACCTTGTGCCGTCTTGAATGGTCCCACCATGTCCAGGCCCCAGACTGCAAAGGGCCAGGCGATGGGGATAGTCTTGTGTGCGGAAGCTGGCTAAAGTGGCTTAGAACGGAAAATCTGGCACCCCTTGCACTTTCGTACTAACTCTTTGGCCTCTTCCAGGGCGGTTGGCTAGAAAAAACCGTGCCGGAAGGCTTTGGCGACGAGTGCCCTGGAGGCCGCGTGGTGACCGCACTCGCCTTCATGGATGTCTCTGAGGATTGCTTGGCCTTGTTCTGCCTCGACGCAGCGTTGGAAGACGCCGGTAACGCTGCGCCTGACCAGCTCTCTGTTGACTATGGTGTAGGCTGCTGCTCGGCATTGCACTTGCCGAGCCAAGATTTCATCAGTTGGCAGCTCTCTGTTTACTAAGAACCTGAGGATGGTCTGGGCCCATGAAGGTGCTGCTATTTCTTCAACTGCCACTAGTGTGACTTGGACAAGGGCGGCTGGGCTGGGAGGCGGCGGGTTGGAGTCCGCAGCCGCTTGCTGATTTGGCAAAGTCCTGAGGCCGACTGGAGCAGTCCCCGGGCCGAGCTCTGGGCTCTTCGATCTTGCCACTGCAGTCTCCGGGCCGGGTTCTGAAGTCCCCAGGCCGGCTTCGACTGTGTGTTTCTTGGAGTCGGATCCGTCTTCCTCAGGTGGAGCCGGCACAAAGATTGAATCTGATTCTGGTGACGGCTTGATAGAAGGCTTGAGGAGGCGCCGAAGGGCGACACCAGATGGTATTGCCTGGCGGGTGGAGCCGATTCGTGCCACGGCGTCTGCTTGGTCGTTGTCATTCCTTGGCACATGGAGGAACTCGCACCCCTCGAAGTAGCCGCTTAGTTGCTGGATGAGGAAACGGTAGCTCGCCATATTTGCGTCCTTGGCGTCCCAATCGCCGGATGACTGCTGGACCACCAAGTCAGAGTCGCCATAACACAGGATCCGGCGAATGTTGAGTTTTTTGGCAAGCCGGAGCCCGTGGATGAGCGCCTCGTACTCGGCCACGTTGTTGGAGGCGGCGAAGTGGATCTGCAGCGCATATCTAAGCTTGTCGCCCTTGGGGGAAGTGAGGACGACGCCGGCTCCCAAGCCGGTGCGCATCTTGGAGCCGTCGAAATGCATCCGCCAATGGGTGGAGTCGGGCGCTGGCGGCAGATACTGGGTCTCGCCCAGTCGCCGAGGAAGTCGGCCAGTGCTTGCGACTTGATGGCGGTGCGGGGCTCGTAGTAGATGGTGTAGGGAGCCAGATCTATGGCCCACTTGGCCACTTGGCCTGAAGCGTCACGGCTTCCGATGATCTCGGCTAGTGGAGCGGTGCAAACCACAGTGATTGGATGCTCTTGAAAGTAAGGCTTCAACTTCTTGGCGGCAAAATGCACGCCGTAGCACATCTTCTGATAATGGGGGTAGTTCTGCTTGGAGGCCGACAGTACCTCGCTCAAGTAATATACCGGTGTCTGGACAGGTAGCGCCTTGCCTTCCTCCTTGCGCTCGACTACAATGACTGTGCTGACTACCCGACTGGTGGCAGCAATGTATAGGAGCATGGGCTCTTTGGGAATCGGAGCCGCCAGCACCAGAGGAGTAGTCAACATTTTCTTTAATTGGAGAAAAGCCTCGTCTGCCTTGGGAGTCCACTCGAAGAAGGTCGTCTTCTTCATGAGCTGATACAAGGGGAGAGCCTTCTCGCCCAGCCGACTGATGAATCGGCTGATGGATGCCAAATAGCCGGTGAACTTCTGCACATCTAACAGTCGTATGGGTGCTTCCATCCTCTCGATGGCCTTGATCTTCATAGGATTGCACTCTATGCCGCGTTCGGAGACCAGGAAACCAAGGAGCTGGCCAGCTGGTACTCCAAAAACGCACTTCTCTGGGTTGAGCTTGATCTGGAATCGGCGCAGATTCTCAAAGGTTTCCTTGAGGTCCTCCAACAGGGTTCCGCGCTTCTCCGTCTTCACCACCACATCATCCACATAGACCTGGGCATTTCTGCCGAGTTGCTTCAGGAGGCACTTCTGCATGCAACGCTGAAAGGTGGCGCCGGCGTTTCTCAAGCCGAACGTCATGGTCAGGTAGCAGAAGGCTCCGAACGGCGTGATGAAGGTGGTCTTTAGTCTGTCAGCCGGGTTCAGCTTGATCTGGTGATATCCTGAATATGCATCTAGGAAACTCAATAGCTCGCATCCGGCTGTGGAGTCTATCACCTGATCGATTCTTGGCAGAGCAAATGGGTCTTTGGGGCAAGCTTTGTTGAGGCTCGTGTAGTCGATACACATCCGCCATTGCTTATTTTTCTTCAACACCAGTACTGGGTTTGCCAGCCACTCTGGAAAAAACACTTCCATGATGAAGCCGGCTGCCAGGAGCCGGGCTATTTCTTCTCCAACAACTCTTCTTTTCTCTTCTAACAGGCGGTGCAAGGGCTGCCTGACGGGCTTTACATCAGATCGGACATGTAACTTGTGCTCGGCGAATTCCGTCGGTACACCTGGCATGTCTTCGGGGGACCATGCGAAGATGTCTCAATTCTCACAGAGGAAATCGACGAGCTCGCCTTCCTATTTGTTGTATAGGTTTGCACCTATGACAGCGTGCCTTTCCGGATGCTCCAGGTCCAAAGATATCTTCTTTGTTTCTTTAGCCGGCTTGAACAAGCCCTCAACTTCTGATTCCTTGGGGTCGGGCGACATCTCTGGCTGCTTGCCGGCCATCGCCACAACCCGATCAAGGAGCCGCCTCTCAGCTGCGATCACCAGGGACTCGGCCAACCGACTACTCTCGGCCGCGCAGGCGGACGACTTCCTGTAGTCGCCAGACACTGTTAGGATTCCCTTGGAACTCGGCATCTTCATCTTGAGGTAGGCGTAGTGGGGGACCACCATGAACTTGGCCAAAGCAGGTCGGCCGAGCAATGCTTGGTATGGGCTTTCAAGGTCCACCACTTCAAACCACACTGGCTCTCGGTGAAAATGATCTTTGTCTCCGAAGAGGACATCTATCTGGATCTTGCCGATTGGGGAGCAGGAAAGGCCAAGTACAATGCCGTGGAAAACAGTTCGGCTGCTTTGAAGCTGTCTCTACTTGATTCCTAATTTCTCCATTGTATCCTTGTACAGGATGTTGATGCTGCTGCCTCCGTCTATCAATACTCGCGAGAAGCGAGCGGCCCGCCTATCAGTAGCCAAGGTAGCGCTCAGAACCAGGGCATAGGAGCCTGGATTCGGCATCACCTCTGGGTGATCAGCTCTGCTCCAACTGATAGGCCCCTCGGACCAGTGTATGAACTCCGGAGTCTCTGATGCCACTGCATTTACTTCTTGCTGCTGTTGGCGCCTGCTGCGCCGGTCATCTACTACACTGGTGAACACCACATAGGCTCCGTGCTCATCCGGGAACTTGTCTTGTACGGCGCCGACTGGCCTGGCCGCCGGCTGCTGAGGCGGCGGAGGAGGCGGCGGCCCAGCAGGCGGAGGGGGGAGGAGGCCGTCTCCCTTGGCGATTCTGGTGAGCCAGTGGCACTTCCGAGTGGTGTGGTTGGACGGCTTCGCGCCGCTGTGGAACTTGTAGGGGCCGTCGAGAGTCTGCTCGTAAGAGAAAGCTGGCAGCTAGTTGGACTTGCCCCCTTCTGCCGCTTCGCCGGAGGCTGCCCCTCAGGCTGTTGGTCTTCAACTATTGCGACCTGCCGACTCCTGGAAGTCGGCTGCGGGGCGTTGCGCTTGTGATCATTCTGCTGCTGTCTCCAGCTGGTGTCTCCAGCTGGGGTTCTAGGAGCTTGAGGGGCAACTTTGCCAGTCGCACTAACTTGAATCTTTATCTTCATAGAGGAGTCGGCCGTGGCATATTTGTCTGCAATGACCAGCAACTCATCGAGGGTCTCCGGCTCGTTGCAGATGAGCTTGTGCTTGAGGAGGGTGCCTTCTCTGCACCCGGCAGTAAAGTACTCGATAGCCTGCACCTCGTGCACACCCTCGCAGGAGTTTCGGAGTTTGCCCCAGCGCGTGAGGTAGTCGCGAGTAGACTCGTCAGGGCCTTGCACGCACAAGGAGAGCTGGCGCGGCTTGGGGGGTCGCTTGTACGTGCTGGTGAAGTTGCGGACGAAAGCCTCGGTGAAGTCGACCCAACTGTTGATGCTGCGGGGCTTCAAACTGTTCAACCATGTCCGGGCCGTGCCCTGGAGCATGAGCGGAACGTACTTTACGGCGACTCGCTTGTTGCCGTCTGCTATGTTGACGGCCGTGGAGTAGTCGATTAGCCAGTCTTCGGGCTTCACGGAGCCAGTGTACTTGGGTGTCTCGGGGGAGCGTAAACCCTTTGGGGAAAGGCTCGTCTAGGATGCGGGGCCCAAAGCAAGGCGGGCCCAGCTCATCTTCTTCTTCTAGCGCCAGGGATCGGTGGAGTCGGTCGATCCGGTGGTGGGAGTCATTCTCTCCGACTCCCTCTCGGCGGCCAAGGCGGTCACCGAGAGTCAGATGCTCAACGAGCGGCGTGGAGACTCGCCTTTCCCTGCGAGGAGGGGGAGGCAGGTAGTTGTCCCGCCGTTCCACCGCTTTGGGGCGGCCGTCTTGGTCGCGCTCGATGGTGATGTGAGTCTGACTGCGACTGACAGCCGGCTCTTTGTCTTTTCTTCCGCGGACTCCACCAGTCGGCGTCCTGGACGTCGCGCCTTGATCTCGACGGGGAGGCGGGTCATCATAGGGTTGCTGCGGTGCATTGGTGCAGCCGGTCGCGTTTTGCATAGCAGCCGCGTCAAGGAGTTGCTGGACTCGCTCCGTCATCATGCGGCGCTCTTCGCCTTCGAAGTTGTTGAGCTCGTCTGCCGCCGCCTGGGCGACATGAATATTCTCTGCGGGCGTGGCATATACAGGACGATCAGCCCCGAGGAGGTTGGCGATTGTCGTGTCGCGCTGTCGGACCGCGCCTAGGCGGCTAGGCCCGGTCGGATCCGGC
Organism: Triticum dicoccoides; assembly: GCF_002162155.2. Lineage (NCBI taxonomy): Eukaryota > Viridiplantae > Streptophyta > Magnoliopsida > Poales > Poaceae > Triticum > Triticum dicoccoides. Next base: position 668,799,362 of record NC_041389.1, on the reverse strand, counting down.
GAGCCGCCTACGGCGCGATCCATCTCGCGCTGGTAGGCTTCTGACAAGCGCCTCATGCTTGCCAGCTTCTTCGCACGCTCGACGAGCTGAAGGCGGAGTGCCTCCAGCGTCTCAGCGTCGGCGTCTTCCGGAATCGGCGCTGCAAGGTCTCGCAGGGCTGCGTCAAGTGGGTCGTGCGCTCCTTCGCTGGAGCGCTCGCCATGCTGGAGGACGAGGACCTCAGTGATGGTGCTTCCGCCGCTCCCCTCGCAAGGGAGCGGCTCATCGTAGATCACCACGTTGGAGGGGAACGTGTCAAGCGACACGGTGTCGGAGTCGACCAGCATCGGGTCGGTGGAGCCTACGGACTCCAAGTCCACGGCAGGCTCGCCGGTGACGTGGAGATGGTCAAGGAGGCCCGCGAGGAGGCTTTCGGGCGTTGGAGGCTCGTCCTCGGAGATGCTAACCTCGCCAAGAAGGTCAGAGAGGCAGCTCGCCGCGCAGGCGATCTCAGCGCCGTGCAGCGCGTCGGCACAGACGCCATCTGGCGTGCCGGGCTGGCTGTGCTCGCCGGGGAGGAACAGGTTTCCCGTCCAGAGCAGATCTCCGGACGACGGTGCACCTCGCCCCACGGTGGGCGCCAAATGTCGGGGGTCGGGTGCGACATATGCCAAAGGGATGGCTTATCATGGTGGGAGCGAGTAGAACGTCACCGGTGCCTGGAAGCGGGATGAGGCGAAGACATGCACGCCGGCGGAACTTACCCAGCTTCAGGGCTCTCCTAGGAGATAACACCCCTACTGCTGCTCTGCGGGGTCTCCGCATGATCACTAAGGCAAAGTGACTACAATGGTGCTCCTGGAGCTATGTCGGGAGGCAGGAGAGGGCAAGGCTAGCTCTCTCCTTCCTATGCTATCTGGTCTATCTCTATCAAGGTCCGATCCCTTTGCATGGGTGCGCCGGGGGGTTTATATAGGCCTACCCCCCGGGGGTACAATAGTAATCCGGCTGCGCGTGGGTCCCAGTCGTCTGTCTCTCAGGCCACCATCCTCCCTGCCGGCTTCTGGGGCCCGCCGTCTGGCGGGCCCCACGGACAGGCTTGGTACTGTAGCGGCACTCCTGATGATGCAGGCTTGGTCATCGGGGCGTGGCAACAGTGCCGCCATCTATCGGACGGTCACTGTCGCCATTCCCCATCCTATCTGGTTAATGGCTCGTGGGGCCCTGGGGAGGAGCCGGCCGACTCCAGGGAGGCCGACTCCCACAGGGCCGTCTTCGGGGCGCTCAGGCCGCCTTCGGCCCACCCGTTGACAGGCGGCCCCGCCGCCTTCGGGCCGTACAGGCCGGCGTCATGGGCACAGTGCGTCGTGCACTATGGCTGAGGTCAGGGCAGGCATGGCAACAGTGTCGCGCCTCGCCGGAGATCTTCCAGCGATACGGCTCAATGTAGCCATGCCGGTCCTTCGTAAGCAGGGGGGAACGACCACGTCGTGACCGTACCACACACCGTACTTCGAGATGAGGGAGGAATCATGGGCCGACTCTCCATAGTCGGCCTCTCTGGAGGTTGCCAGCTTGGAGTCGGCTTATCTCGGAGTCGTCGTCTAGGACTCAGCCTCTCTGGAGGTCGCCGCCTGGGACTTGGCTTGAGGGGCGCGGCCTGCCCCGATGTCTTGAATGCTCCTGGGACTCGGGTTAGCCTACCCGTGGCCCATTGCTCCGACATCAACACCTTGAACTTTGTCAAAAATCTTTTTTGACAAGTCTAGCTTTGTAGATAGTAACACTACTATCAGCGTCCGTCTTCCTCTTGAAGATCCATTTATTTTCTATGGCTTGCCGATCATCAGGCAAGTCCACCAATGTCCCCACTTTGTTCTCATACATGGATCCATCTCAGATTTCATGGCCTCAAGCCATTTTGCGGAATCTGGGCTCATCATCGCTTCCTCATAGTTCGTAGGTTCATCATGGTCTAGTAACATGACTTCCAGAATAGGATTACCGTACCACTCTGGTGTGGACTGTACTTTGGAAGACCTACGAGGTTTTGTAGTAACTTGATCTGAAGTTTCATGATCATCATCATTAGCTTCCTCACTAATTGGTGTAGGAATCACTGGAACTGATTTCTGTGATGAACTACTTTCCAATTCGGGAGAAGGTACAAATTGGTGTAGTCCATACTTTGTTCTCATACATGGATCCCATCTCAGATTTCATGGCCTGAAGCCATTTTGTGGACTCTGGGATCATCATCACTTCCTCATAGTTTGTAGGTTTGTCATGGTCCAATAACATGATTTCTAGAACAGGATTACCGTACCACTTTGGTGCGGAACGTATTCTGGTTGACCTATGAGGTTCGCTAGTGACTAGATCTGTAGTTTCATGATCATCATCATTAACTTCCTCACTAATCGGTGTAGGCATAACTGGAACTGATTTCTATGATGAACTACTTTCCAATTCGGGAGAAGGTACAGTTACCTCATCAAGTTACACTTTCCTCTCACTCACTTCTTTCAAGTGAAACTCCTTCTCTAGAAAGGATCCATTCTTAGCAACGAATATCTTGCCTTCGGATCTATGATGGAAGGTGTACCCAACAGTTACTTTTGGGCCTATGAAGACGCACTTCTCCGATTTGGGTTTGAGCTTATCAGGATGAAACTTTTTCACATAAGCATCGCAACCCCAAACTTTAAGAAACGACAGCTTAGGTTTCTTGCCAAACCACTGTTCATACGGTGTCGTCTCAACGGATTTAGATGGTGCCCTTTTTAACGTGAATGCAGCTGTCTCTAATGCATAACCCAAAATGATAGTGGTAATCGGTAAGAGACATCATAGATCGCACCATATCTAATAAAGTATGGTTATGACGTTCGGACACACCATTACGCTGTGGTGTTCTAGGTGGCGTGAGTTGTAAAACTATTCCACATTGTTTCAAATGAAGACCAAACTCGTAACTCAAATATTCATCTCCGTGATCAGATCGTAGAAACATTTTCTCGTTACGATGATTTTCCACTTCACTCTGAAATTCGTTGAACTTTTCAATTGTTTTAGACTTATGTTTCATCAAGTAAATATACCCATTTCTGCTCAAATCATCTGTGAAGGTTAGAAAATAACGATACCCACCGCAAGCCTCAACACTCATCGGACCGCATACATCAGTATGTATTATTTCCAATAAGTCAGTTGTTCGCTCCATTGTTCCGGAGAACGGAGTCTTAGTCATCTTGCCCATGAGGCATGGTTCACAAGCATCAGCTGATTCATAACCAAGTGATTCCGAAATCCCATCAGCATGGAGTTTCTTCATGCGCTTTACACCAATATGACCTAAATGGCAGTGCCACAAATAAGTTGCACTATCATTATTAACTTTGAATCTTTTGGCTTCAATATTATGAATATGTGTATCACTACAATCGAGATTCAATAAACCATTTATATTGAGTGTATGACCATAGAAGGTTTTATTCATGTAAATAGAACAACAACTATTCTTTGATTTATATGAATAACCGTATTGCAATAAACATGATCCAATCATATTCATGCTCAACGCAAACACCAAATAACATTTCTTTTAGATTCAACACTAATCCCGAAGGTAAAGGTAGTGTGCGATGGTGATATTATCAACCTTGGAATTGCTTCCAACACACATCATCACCTCGCCCTTAACTAGTCTCTGTTTATTTTGGAACTCCTGTTTCAAGTTACTACTCAGCAACTGAACTAGTATCAAATACCGAGGGGTTGCCATAAACACTAGTAAAGTACACATCAATAACATGTATATCAAATATACCTTTGTTTGCTTTGCCATCCTTCTTATCCACTAAGTATCTAGGGGCAGTTCCGCTTCTAGTGACCATTTCCTTTTACAGTAGAAGCACTCAGTTTTAGGCTTGGGTCTAGCTTTGGGCTTCTTCATGGGAGTCGCAACTTGCTTGCCATTCTTCTTGAAGTTTCCTTTCTTTCCCTTGCCCTTTTACTTGAAACTGGTGGTCTTGTCAACCATCAACACTTGATGCTTTTCTTGATTTCTACCTTCGCCGGTTTTAGCATCGCGAAGAGCTTGGGAATTTTTTTGTTATCCCTTGCATATTATGGTTTATCACGAAGTTCTAGTAACTTGGTGATAATGACTAGAGAATTCTGTCAATCACTATCTTATCTGGAAGATTAACGCTCACTTGATTCAAGCGATTGTAGTACCCAGACATTCTGAGCATATGCTCACTAGTTGAGTTATTCTCCTCCATCTTGTAGGCAAAGTATTTTGTCAGAGGTCTCATATCTCTTAACATGGGCATGAGTTTGAAATACCAATTTCAACTCTTGGAACATCTCATATGCTCCATGTCGTTCAAAACATTTTTGAAGTTCCGGGTCTAAGCCGTAAAGCATGGTGCACTAAACTATCAAGTAGTCATCATACCGAGCTTGTCAAATGTTCATAACCTCTGTATCTTCTCCTGCAATAGTTCTGTCACCTAGCGGTGCATCAAGGACATAATACTTCTCTGCAGCAATGAGGATAATCCTCAGATCATGGACCTAGTCCGCATTATTGCTACTAACATCTTTGAACTTAGTTTTCTCTAGGAACATATCATAAAAATGGGGAAGCTATACACGAGCTATAGATCTACAACATAGATATGCAAATACTATGAGGACTAAGTTCATGATAAATTTAAGTTCAGTTAATCATATTACATAAGAACTCCTACTTAGATAGACATCCCTCGAGTCATCTAAATGATCACGTGATCCATATCAACTAAACCATGTCCGATCATCACGTGAGATGGAGTAGTTTTCAATGGTGAACATCACTATGTTGATCATATCTACTATATGATTCATGATCGATCTTTCGATCTCAGTGTTCCGAGGCCATATCAGCATATGCTAGGCTCGTCAAGCTTAACCCAAGTATTCTGCACGTGCAAAACTGGCTTGCACCCGTTGTATGTGAACGTAGAGCTTATCACACTCGATCATCACGTGGTATCTCGGGACGAAGAACTATCATAACGGTGCATACTCAAGGAGAACACTTATACCTTGAAATTTTAGTAAGGGAACATCTTATAAAGCTACCGTCAAACTAAGCAAAATAAGATGTATAAAATATAAACACCACATGCAATCAAAATATGTGACATGTTATGGCCATCATCATCTTATGCCTTTGATCTCCATCTCCAAAGTACTGTCATGATTTCTATCCTCACCGGCATGACACCATGATCTCTATCATCTTGATCTCTATCAACGTGTCGTCATATGGTCGTCTCGCCAACTATTACTTTTGCAACTATTGCTATCGCATAGCGATAAAGTAAAGCAATTATATGACGCTTGCATCTTATGCAATAAACAGACAACCATAAGGCTCCTGCCAGTTGTTGATAATATGATCATCTCATACAAAAATTTATATTTCATCATGTGTTGACCATATCACATCACAACATGCCCTACAAAAACAAGTTAGACGTCCTCTACTTTGTTGTTGCAAGTTTTACATGGCTGCTATGGGCTTAGCAAGAACCGTTCTTACCTACGCATCAAAACCACAACGATTTTTCGTCAAGTGTGCTGTTTTAACCTTCAATAAGGAGCGGGCATAGTCAAACTTGATTCAGCTAAAGCTGGAGAAACAAATACCCACTAGCCACCTGTGTGCGAAGCACGTCGGTAGAACCAGTCTCATGAACGTGGTCATGTAATGTCGGTCTGGGCCGCTTCATCCAACAATACCGCCGAATCAAAGTATGACATGCTGGTAAGCAGTATGACTATTATCGCCCACAACTCTTTGTGTTCTACTCGTGCATATAACATCTACGCATAAACCTGGCTCTGATACCACTATTATAGAACACAGTAATTTCAAAATAATTCCTGCGATCAGGCAAGATCTATCTAGGAGATGCATAGCAACGAGCAGGGAGAGTGTGTCCACGTACCCTCGTAGACCGAAAGCGGAAGCGTTATATCAACGTGGTTGATGTAGTCGTACGTCTTCACGATCCGACCAATCCTAGAACCAAACGTACGGCACCTCCGTGTTCAGCACACATTCAGCTCGATGACGTCCCTCGTACTCTTGATCTAGTTTAGGCCGAGGGAGAGTTCCGTCAGCACAACGGTGTGGCGACGGTGATTGTCGGTGTCAAAACCGGTGGATCTCGGGTAGGGGGTCCCGAACTGTGCGTCTAGGCGGATGGTAACAGGAGACAAGGGACACGATGTTTTTACCCAGGTTCGGTCCCTCTCGAAGGAGGTAAAACCCTACTCCTACTTGATTGATATTGATGATATGGGTAGTACAAGAGTAGATCTACCACGAGATCAAGGAGGCTAAACCCTAGAAGCTAGCCTATGGTATGATTGTTGTTCGTCCTATGGACTAAAACCCTCCGGTTTATATAGACACCGGAGAGGGCTAGGGTTACACAGAGTCGGTTACAATGGTAGGAGATCTACATAGCCGTATCGCCAAGCTTGCCTTCCACGCCAAGGAAAGTCCCATCCGGACACGGGACGAAGTCTTCAATCTTGTATCTTCATAGTCTTGGAGTCCGGCCAATGATGATAGTTCGGCTATCCGGACACCCCCTAGTCCAGGACTCCCTTAGTAGCCCTTTAACCAGGCTTCAATGACGACGAGTCCAGCATGCATATTGTCTTCGGCATTGCAAGGCGGGTTCCTCCTCCGAATAATTCATAGAAGATTGTGAACACCAAGATAGTGTTCGGCTCTGCAAAATAAATTCCACATACCACCGTAGAGAGAATAATATTTACACAAGTTCAATCTGCTGATGTATTTCGTGGCGTGACGTCACATCATGGCCAAGCCTTTACTCGGATTGTTTTTATTGTTCCACCTCAGCGCGTTTAGCGAAGCGGTTTCCTTGGCACGTCTTATCAAAGCAGAGATCGTGTCCCCTTATTCCGGGATTCTCATCAATACGGACGTGGGTAACCCAACCGCGCCCGTTGCCACGCCCCCTCTGAGGGAGTCCTGGACTAGGGGGTGTCCGGATAGCCGAACTATCATCATCGGTCGGACTCCAAGACTATGAAGATACAAGATTGAAGACTTCGTCCCATGTCCGGATGGGACTTTCCTTGGCGTGGAAGGCAAGCTTGGCGATACGGATATGTAGATCTCCTACCATTGTAACCGACTCTGTGTAACCCTAGCCCTCTCCATTGTCTATATAAACTGGAGGGTTTTAGTCCGTAGGACAACAACAACAACAACAATCATACCATAGGCTAGCTTCTAGGGTTTAGCCTCCTTGATCTCGTGGTAGATCCACTCTTGTACTACCCATATCATCAATATCAATCAAGCAGGAGTAGGGTTTTACCTCCATCGAGAGGGCCCGAACCTGGGTAAAAACATCGTGTCCCTTGTCTCATGTTACCATCCGCCTAGACGCACAATTTGGGACCCCCTACCCGAGATCCGCCGGTTTTGACACCGACATTGGTGCTTTCATTGAGAGTTCCTCTGTGTCGTCGCATATAGGCCCGATGGCTCCTTCGATCATCAACCACGACGCAGTCCAGGGTGAGACTTTCCTCCCTGGACAGATCTTCGTATTCGGCGGCTTTGCACTGCGGGCCAATTCGCTTGGCCATCTAGAGCAGATTGAAAGCTACGCCCCTGGCCGTCAGGTCAGATTTCGAAGTCTGAACTTCACGGCTGACATCCGCGGAGACTTGATCTTCGATGGATTCGAGCCACAGCCGAGTGCGCCGCACTGTCACGATGCGCATGATTTAGCTCTGCTGCCGGACAGTGCCCTGGAGGTCGCACACGAGTCCGCTCCGACCCTTAATTAGGAGCCGACTGCGCAGATCGAGGATGGGTGGCTAGACACCGCCTCGGGGGCTGCCATGTCTACGGCGATGGAGCCGAATACCAATCTTGTCCCTCGTGAAGATCGTGACTCCGAGGTGCCGGACTCCTCGCCGGACTCCGAACCTCCTGCGCCCCTACCAATCGAATCCGATTGGGCTCCGATCATGGAGTTCATCGCCGCGGACATCTTTCAGCACTCGCCTTTCGGCGATATCCTGAATTCACTAAAATATCTCTCGCTATCAGGAGAGCCCTGGCCGGATTGCGGTCAGGACGGTTGGGATGCGGATGACGAAGAAATTCAAAGCCCACCCACCACCCACTTTGTAGCCACTGTCGACGATCTAACCCACATGCTAGACTATGACTCCGAAGACATCGACGATATGGACGACGATGCCGGAGACGATCAAGAACCAGCGCCTACTGGGCACTGGAAAGCCACCTCGTCATACGACATATACATGGTGGACACCCCAAAGGATGGGAATGGCGATGGAACAGCGGAGGAGGATCCTTCCAAGAAACTGCCTAAGCGCCGGCGTCAGCGGCGCCGCTCTAAATCCCGCCACAGCAAGAATGGAGATTCTGGCACCGGAGATAATAACACCCCAGACAGTGTCGAAGACAACCCCCTCCAGCAAGATTCAGCACAGGAGGACGGAGAAGCCAGCCCTCACGAGAGAGCGGCAGACGAAGAGGTAGAGGACGATAACTACATGCCCCCCCTCTGGAAACGAGGCAAGCCTCGACGACGACGAATTCGTCGTGCCTGAGGATCCCGTCGAACAAGAGCGTTTCGAACGCAGGATTATGGCCACAGCAAATAGCCTCAAGAAAAAGCAGCAATTGCTCAGAGTTGATCAAGATTTGCTAGCCGACAGATGGACCGAAGTCCTTGCGGACGAAGAGCATGAACTCGAACGCCCCTCCAAAACTACCCAAAACGCAAGCTGCTCCCTCGATTAGAGGAGGAGGCATATAAACCTGCATCACCAGCGCACAATACGGCTGACCGACCACCTCGTGGCCGCGACAGAGAGGCCTCTAGGCCCTCCACTAGAACCGTACCCCGGCACCGCTCGAAAAGTATGAAGCCACGGCGGAATGCGCCGGACTTGCAAGACATATTGGAGGATAAGGCAAGACAATCAAGATCGATCTACGGATCGCGTGGGCGCCCCACAATGCGCGACGACTACCGTCGCGCCGGATACAACAACTCCGGCCGGGCCGAACACAGTAGACAAAGCTCGCTCGAGCTACGTCGTGATATAGCCCAATGTAGAGGCGCCGCACACCCACTATGCTTCACAGATGAAGTAATGGATCATCAAATCCCCGAAGGGTTCAAACCCGTGAATATTGAATCCTATGATGGCACAACGGACCCCGCGGTTTGGATCGAGGACTATCTCCTTCATATCCACATGGCCCACGGCGATGATCTTCACGCCATCAAATACCTCCCACTCAAGCTTAAAGGACCAGCTCGGCATTGGCTTAACAGCTTACCAGCAGAACCAATTGGGTGTTGGGAGGAACTGGAAGCCGCATTCCTTGATAACTTCCAGGGCACATATGTGCGACCACTAGACGCCGATGACCTAAGCCACATAATTCAGCAGCCAGACGAATCGACCAGACAATTTTGGACATGGTTCTTAACAAAGAAAAATCAAATCGTCGACTGTCCGGATGCAGAGGCCCTCGCAGCCTTCAAACATAACATCCGCAACGAGAGGCTTGCCCGGCACCTAGGACAGGAGAAGCCGAAATCCATGCCAGCCCTCACATCACTCATGACCCGCTTCTGCGCGGGAGAGGACAGCTGGCTAGCTCGCAGTAACAACCTCAGCAAAAATTCTGGCAGTCCAGATGCCAAGGACCGCAGTGGCAGGTCGCGTCACAATAAGAACAAACGCCGTGTCAACAACGACAATACTGAGGATACGATAGTCAATGCCGGATTCAGAGGCTCCAAACCCGGTCAGCGGAAGAAGCCATTCAAAAGAACTACTCCGGGTCCGTCCAATTTGGACCGAATACTTGACCGCTCGTGCCAGATACACGGCACCCCCGAAAAGCCAGCTAATCACACCAACAGGGATTGTTGGGTCTTCAAGCAAGCAGGCAAGTTAATTGCCGAAAACAATGACAAGGGGCTGCATAGCGATGACGAGGAAGAGACCCGGCCGCCGAACAATAAAGGACAGAAGGGTTCCCCCCCACAGGTGCGGACGGTGAACATGATATACGCAACCCACATACCCAAAAGGGAGCGGAAGCGTGCACTCAGGGACGTATATGCGATGGAGCCAGTCGCCCCGAAGTTCAACCCATGGTCCTCCTGCCCGATCACTTTTGATCAAAGGGACCACCCCACCAGCATCCGCCATGGCGGATTCACCGCATTGGTTTTAGACCCAATCATCAATGGATTTCACCTCACCAGAGTCCTGATGGACGGCGGCAGCAGCCTGAACCTGCTTTATCAGGATACAGTGCGCAAGATGGGCATAGACCCCTCAAGGATTAAACCCACAAAGACGACCTTCAAAGGCGTCATACCAGGTGTAGAAGCCAATTGTACAGGCTCAGTTACACTGGAAGTGGTCTTCGGATCCCCGGATAACTTCCGAAGCAAGGAGTTAATCTTCGACATAGTCCCGTTCCGCAGCGGCTATCATGGTCTGCTCGGACGGACCGTGTTTGCAAAGTTCAACGTGGTGCCGCACTACGCATACCTCAAGCTCAAGATGCCAGGCCCTCGAGGAGTCATCACGGTCAACGGAAACACGGAACGCTCTCTCCGAACGGAGGAACATACAGCGGCCCTCGCGGCAGAAGTACAGTGCAGCCTTTTAAGGCAATTTTCGAGTCCGGCCGTTAAACGACCAGACACGAGCAAACGCGCCCGGAGTAACCTACAACAAGACCACCTGGCACGTTCCGAGCACGCGTAGCAATGTGGCCCCAACCCCAGCCCTTGCAAAATTGCAAGACTGGCCCTTCGCGTACATCACTACGCTGTGGAGATACCATGGGCATAGGGGGAGGGGCATGAACACAACAGGCCCAGAGTGCAGCTCAACCACACCAAGGGCTCTCAAGTGTGTCATTCTAATTCCTTTTTCTTTTTTCTTACCCGCAGGACTCCGTTCACCAGAGGCCCTGTCCGGCAGTAGACCTGCCGAACTCACGATGCAACAGCCAGGGAAGGAGAAAGGCTATGACGAAGTATCCAGGTGGTCTCCATTATGAGAATTAAATCTATTTTATACACCATTCCACAGCCTACCCCTGGAGGGGGACATGTTTAATAGTCCCATTCCTTGCTTACCGCACTATTTGTATCGTTCTGCATTCATGGCAGTACTTCTTGAATAAACAATGCATCGCTTTTTGCTTATAATTGCATTTCTTTCTTATACATATGTTCATTCATGACATGTTGCATCCGTACACTTTGGTACGGCTAAATACACCAGGGGCTTAAGTTCCCCACATAATGGTGTGATAAGTCCGAACACTTTCACAAGTGCGGCACCCCGAACTTATAGCATTATATGCATCGGCTCCGAATCATGTCTTGGGTCAATAGTTGGGTTTGCCCGGCTCCCATGTTTTGGTACCTTATGTTCCGTTGTATCGGCTAAGGTAGCACTGGGAGAACCACTGCGATTGCGCCCCGGTTGAGCTGGGCGAGCGCCTCAGTGGAGAAAGCTAAAACTGTCCATCATGATGAGGCAAGAGCCGGTCGCTGTTCAAGAGGTTTTTTCGAGTCCCTAAAGACTTATGACGCTTAGAGCGAGGAACTGGCTTTGTCCGGTCCAGGCATGGATAGCGGCCCGAATTCGGCCTTCCGAACACTAGGGGCTTCGCCGAAATTTAAAATTATAGAATTCTATGGCTAACTGAGAGTGTTCAAGCACTATAAGTCCGGTTGCCTTGTTCGTTGTGTTGAACGCCTCCCTAGATGGACCCAAAAATGGGAACAAGAGCGCTCAAGTTTATCCCGAACACCCCAGCACTCGTGGCATGGGGGCTGAAGCCGATGACTTGCCATCTCTCAGATTTGATAAACGGCCGCACAGAAGGTAATATTTTAAATCAATAAGCGTTGCTTAGCGCATATAAACAAAGTTTTCAGCGCACAGGATAACAAAATGCGAGTCTACTCAAATATTACATCTTTGGAGCACTCACCCGCAATCATGCGGGCACCCTTCAGGACACTCTTATAATACATCTCAGGCGTGCGATACTCCTTGCCCGTCGGTGGCGCGTCCGTCACAAGCTTCTCAGCGTCCATCCTGCCCCAGTGCACCTTTGCAAGGGCAAGGGCCCGACGGGCACCTTCAGTGCAGGCGGAGTGCTTGACGACTTCAACCCAGTACACACATCCACCAGCCGCCGCACCAGGCCGAAGTAGCTCCCAGGCATGGCCTCCTTGGGCCACAGCCGAACTATGAGGCACTTCATGGCCTGTTCGGCCACCTTGTGGAGCTCGACCAGCTGCTTCAGCTGGTCGCTAAGGGGCACTGGATGTCCGGCCTCAGCATACTGAGACTAGAAGACCTTCTCCGTCGAGCTCCCCTCCTCGGCTCTATAGAAAGCGGCAGCATCGGACACGTTATGGGGTAGATCTGCGAACGTTTCTGGAGAGCTCCGAATCCGGGTAAGTAACAGGTAATTCACTTTAACATGCTTGCTTTGCATGAAGAATGCCTTACCCGCCGCTATTTTCTTCAAATCCTCGATTTCCTGGAGGGCCTTGTGGGCATCAGCCTTAGCGGCCTTGGCACTCTCAAGAGCCGACGCAAGCTCGGACTCTCGAGTCTTCGAGTCACGCTCCAAACCCTCATGCTTTTCCACGAGAGCCTGGAGCTCTTGCTGTACCTCCGCCACCCGCGCCTCCTACTTCTCTCGCTCGGCTCGTTCCGCGGCCGCATTGCGTTTGGCCACGGACACCGCCTCCTTCAGGGTTGCCACCTCGTTCATGGCCCCTGGAATACCCACGTTATCCTTGTTATTTCTCTTGCAACCAAATCCTTTTTTGTAAGGTACAACTTTCATAAGGTGTTACTCACCTTCCTTGTCCTCGAGCAGCTTCTTGGCATAGTCGAGCTCGTTCTCGGACCGCTCGAGGCTCTTCTTCAAAGCATCGACTTCCGCAGTCAGTGCGGCAGAGGTCAGCAGTGCAGCCTGCAATCCCATATCGACATATTTTTTAAGACTCCTGCGTATATCTATTTAGATCCTCAGTCCGGCTTTCCTTTACGAACACCGAACCGAGCATCAGGGGCTACTGTCTATGCGGTACTATTTTACATATATTAAACTTCTTACCTCAAAGCCTGTTAGAAGGCTATTGCATGCCTCGGCCAGCCCGCTCTTGGCGAGCTGAACCTTCTGAATCACCGCACTCATGACAGTGCGGTGTTCTTCTTCGATGGAAGCACCGTTGAGCGCCTCCAGCAAGTTATTGGTGCCTCCAGTTGGACGCAGGCCGCCGGTGTCGCGGTCTTGCCCTTCTTACGAAGGGGCCGCACACCGGACTCCGGAACCACTGCAGGTTCCGGTGCGGAGTCCGGTGCAAAGTCCGGGAGGTTGCCCTGCGGCACCTCCGGGGCCTCCTCCTCCTGGTGGGTCCCTTCCTGGGATCCCACCTCGGCGTCGTCAGCGTCACGGGGGGTGGAGGCGGTCGAAAGAGAATCCATATCCGACGTGCCCAAGGACCCGCTCGACGAAGCGAGTAGATCGTCCTTTGGCGGACTGCGGGGTTGTATGCGGCATTAGAAGGACACCATGCGACAAATTATAAATCGACTAGGAGTCCGGATACTCACGATCTCGCCAGGGGCTTGGCCCTTGAGGGCCGCTCCTCGTCGCGTTCGCCGACGTTGGCGGAACAGTCAGGGTGAAGGGTCCTCCCCTTCTTGGACCTTTCGGCCTCCCTCGTTGGGGAGGCCTTCCTCTTTTTCCCTCCCCCCGCTGGGGGAGAGTCCTCTTTCTTCTCCTCTTCGTACTCGTGGGAGGAGTCCGCCTCGGAGTCATCGGACGATGAGTCCGATACCACCTGACGCCGGGAACTCCTTCGGGTTCCCGTGGCCTTCTTCTTGGCCTTCTTCTCCGGCACTACGTAAAGTGCTGGGACCAGCAGCCCTGTCAAACGGGCGTCCGCTGGGTTTTCTGGAAGGGGAGCCAGACAGTTAACCTGTCCGGACATCGTCTACCAGGCCTGTTAAAGGTATTGGGAGTTTAGATCCCGCATGAAGTCAAAACATTAAAAGCAAGTGTCCCGTAAAGGATAACGTAGCTTACCTCGTCAGCTGGACGCTGCGAGCTGAATCCGCGATCTTTGGTAGCGGATGCGGGGGCTTCGGCGCCCTTGAACAGCATCCTCCAGGCATCTTTGTACATAGTGTCAAATGGCCCGCTCAAAGTCTGGTGCTGTGCTGGATTGAACTCCCACAAATTGAAGTCCCGTTGCTGGCAGGGGAGAATCTGGCGGACGAGCATGACCTCGATCACATTGACAAGCTTGAGCTTCTTGTTCACCAGGGTTTGGAGACAGGACTGGAGTCCAATCAGCTCCTCCGAACTACCCCATAGCAAGCCCTTCTCTTTCCAGGAGGTGAGCTACATGGGGATGCCAGATCTAAATTCAGGCGCCGCTACCCATTTAGGGTCACGCGGCTCGGTGATGTAGAACCACCCCGATTGCCACCCTTTGATGGATTCCACGAAGGCGCCCTCGAGCCAAGTGGCGTTGGGCATTTTGCCCACCATGGCGCCTCCGCACTCCGCTTGGCTGCCCTTCACAACCTTCGGCTTGACATTGAAAGTCTTGAGCCACAAGCCGAAGTGGGGCTGGATGCAGAGGAAAGCCTCGCACACGACGATAAACGCCGAGATGTTGAGGATGAAATTCGGGGCCAGATCGTGGAAATCCAGGCCGTAGTAGAACATGAGCCCCCGGACAAAAGGATGGAGTGGGAAGCCTAGTCCGTGGAGCAAATGGGGAAGGAATACCACCCTCTCATGGGGCCCGGGGGTGGGGATGAGCTGCCCCTCGTCGGGGAGCCGGTGCGCGATGTCGCTGGATAGATATCCGGCGTCGCGCAGCTTCTTGATGTGCCCCTCCGTAATGGAGGAGGCCATCCACTTGCCTCTCGCTCCGGACATGGCTGGAGAAGGTTGAGGTGAGATGTGCGGACTTGGGCGCTGGAGCTCAAGTGCGCGGAGATGGATAAGCAGAGAAGGAAGAAGGCGTAGGTAAAAAAGGTGGATCCTTATCCCCTTATATATGGGCGGACGAAACTATGCGTCCCCACCAGCCTGGTAAAACTCGCTTATCTCCCAAACGCCACAATCAATGGCGCGGTTAGGTTACCCACGTCCGTATTGATGGGAATCCCGGAATAAGGGGAACACGATCTCTGCTTCGACAAGACGTGACAAGGAAACCGCTTCGCTAAACGCGCTGAGGTGGTATAATAAAAACGATTCGAGTAAAAGCTTGGTCATGGGTGATGTCACGCCACGAAATACGTTAGCAGATTGAACTTGTGTAAATGTTATTCTCTCTACGGTGGTATGTGGAATTTATTTTGCAGAGCCGGACACTATCCTGGTGTTCACAATCTTCTATGAATTATTCGGAGGAGGAACCCGCCTTGCAATGCCGAAGACAATATGCGCGCCGGACTCATCGTCATTGAAGCCTGGTTCAGGGGCTACTGAGGGACTCCTGGACTAGGGGGTGTCCGGATAGCCGAACTATCATCATCGGCCGGACTCCAAGACTATGAAGATACAAGATTGAAGACTTCGTCCCGTGTCCGGATGGGACTTTCCTTGGCGTGGAAGGCAAGCTTGGCGATACGGATATGTAGATCTCCTACCATTGTAACCGACTATGTGTAACCCTAGCCCTCTCCGGTGTCTATATAAACCGGAGGGTTTTAGTCCGTACGACAACAACAACAACAACAACAATCATACCATAGGCTAGCTTCTAGGGTTTAGCCTCCTTGATCTCGTGGTAGATCCACTCTTGTACTACCCATATCATCAATATCAATCAAGCAGGAGTAGGGTTTTACCTCCATCGAGAGGGCCTGAACCTGGGTAAAAACATCGTGTTCCTTGTCTCCTGTTACCATCCGCCTAAACACACAGTTCGGGACCCCCTACCCTAGATCTGCCGGTTTTGACACCGACACCCTCCATCGAAGGCGAGTTCCAAACGGTCATGGGGACAGCTCTTGGTATTCTACCCCTTTATAATGAGACCAAGGCCTGTTCCTTTTCTTCAATCCTTAATCGAATCCGCCCCTCGCCCCGAGTTCCAACACCCAAGGCTCCAGATTTGGGCGCTTCGGACCTTCGACAATGTGCGGCTCCGACCTATAGGGCCGGTGGATGCCCTCTTCCGTCACGGAAGAGGACGTGCTAAAGCTGAGAGATGCCAGGTATCTAACCTACGAGATGTCGCATAGGCTGCCCGCCCAAGGGCAAGTCATTCCCACCCCCGAGCCTGGTGAGAGCGTGGTGTTCATGTCTCACTTCCGTCGGGGTTTAGGCTTCCCGTCGGACCCCTTCATGAGGGGGCTCATGTTTTATTATGGGCTGGAATTCCATGACTTGGCTCCGGAGTCCATCCTCCTCATCTCATCGTTCATTGTTGTCTGCGAAGCCTTCCTCCGCACTACCCCTCACTTCAGATTGTGGCTCAAGACCTTCAACGTGGAGCCGAATATGATTGAGGGGCGACAGGCAGAGTGCGGAGGGGCAGTTATAAGCAAGAGGGCCGATGCTCCATGGCCCGAGGTCCTTTTCAAGAGGAGCTTGGTTCGTGGCAACAGGAGTGGTTCTACATCACCGCTCCCAGGGGCACCAGGCAGGTGGCGCCACCTGTCTTTCGCCCGGGCCCTCCATAGCGGCTGGCGTCATGGGTCAACAAAGGGCTTGACTGGGGGCCGTCCAAGGACGTATCAATACTGCAGGGCCGGATTCGAGACCTCCAAGAGAGGGAGATCAATCTGGTCGTAGTGGCGCAGGTTATGCTGATCCGACGCCTTCTGCCCTGCAAACGTCGCCCTCTCCGGCTGTGGGAATTCAATCTGGAGGGACCGCGGGCTCTCCGCCACTTCATGGGTGTGACGCCCGTGGAAATGTATAAGCTGTTCTTCGGATCACAAGAGATGTGTCCGGACTTAACCGAGGACGCAGGTCTGAGTTGCAATCGCCCGGATACTCAAGTAAGTAGTTCCCATGCCCGGACGTGCTATCCATATATTCATAATTCTTGCTCTTTAAAAAGCTGTCCCCTGAATAGGAGTGGATAGCAGAAGCAAAGCTAATAAGGTGTCCTGCCCCCCTCCCTGAGACCACGTCGGATCCTGCGTTAGCCAAGATGCTGGAGGCTGTGCCTATAGAAGAGGGCGAAGGGGGAAACATGGGAGATACCGCCTCTGCTAGAGAGGCTCTCAAGAAAGGGGGATCAAGAATCGCTGCCTCCAGGGGGAGAAGAGGACCGCTTCCGAAGATCCGGAGGTCAAGGCCTCAAAGCGGGGGAAGAAATCTTCACTGGAGGGTCCTGCGCCACGAGAAACCCCGGCCGCACTATTTCCCCAAGGGAATCGACCCTCCAGCGAGCCGTAAGTAAAAAGGGGAGTTTTGTAATAAGGGACATCCCTGTTTTTATTTCTGAGGATAACCGAAGTTCTTACCTTGTAGTTCAGATCTCAGCCCTTCTCAGCAGAGCTCATCTTCGGGGGATCTTCGTCTGGAGATGATGGAGAGCGAGACGCCTCCATCTGCCGCGCCGTCAGGCGGGGTGGACGACCCGGAGGTGTCATTGCGGAGGGTCTCCCCGAGTCCGGCGGGGCCAGAGAGTTCGGCACCAACTGGTGTACGGCCGGAAGAGCTGAAGGATCTGCTCGAGAGGGCGTCTCTCTCAGAAGATCACCGTACATTAATGAGTACGGTGATTGAAAGGATTTCATCCGCTGAGAGCGGGTTGCATGAGGCCATCAGAAGTTTACTGACGGGGTTTGAGGTACGTAAAAAAGACATACTTTTTGACAGTTTTGCGCTTAGAATGCGCCCTGTATAGATAGTAGCCCCTGAGACTCGGTATGTTGCCAAAAACGACAGCGTGCCGAGGATCAAAATCTCAGTTATAAGGTGTCACCCTTCCCGTACAGGTGGCGGGGCGTTCGGTGGCCAGCCGAACTGATGTAGTTGCCGAACTGAAGCGGCAACTTGACGTTGCGGATGCGGACATCGCGCTGGTCAATAAACGACTTGTCGAGTCACAAGGTAGGTGGTTTCTCCGCGGTCACCTGGTAAGGGAGCTGATGCCCATGCCTTACAACATGTATGCTTGATGCAGATGGCGCCGCTGCTATGGAGGACCTTCGGGCAGAGCTTGCTCGAGCCAAGGAGCAAGCCAGAAAGAGTGATGCGGCTGCCTCGAAGGCTGCCGAAGAGCTAAAAGCCGAAAAGGCTGCTCACTGCCGAAGCAGGGAGGATATGGCCGAAATGGCCGTGAAGCTGAAGGATGCTACCGACCGCTATGAGGTTCTTGAAAGAGAACGCCGAGCGGAGCAAGAGGACCTAAAAAAGGCCACCGCCGAAGCCAAGGATGCCCGCTCCACGATGAGGGCTATAAAGGAGGAGCTGCGTCAGGCCGGGGATATTGCAGCTAGAAATCCCTTTCTGCTGCATAGGAAGTTCACGGACCCGAAGTATGCTCAGTTGGGCCAGTTGTGGGGTGCGGAGGATGCTTATCTGAATTTGGCGGCGAGTGCGGCGGATGCAGTCGTGCATTTCCGAAGCCTAAAGGATCACGGGATGGAAGAGCTTTTTTGGTCTCAATTCCATAATCCGGAGCGTCCCCTTCCGTTAACCGATCGGCTGGCTGAGTGGGCTGAGCTGAAATGGTTGTCCGTACTTGCCATGAAGGATGTCGTGGCTCATCTACGGCCGAAAAGGCCCGAGCCGAAGAGTTATTTTGTCTTAGTGCAGCAGTTCCTTGATGCGGTGCCGCATATCAAGGCGATGAAGCGGTCGGCATGCATAGAGGGTGCACGGATGGCTCTCACCCGTGTCAAAACATACTGGGCAGAGATGGATGCCACCGATGTTGCATCCCCAGATTCGGACAGAAGCCGATTACCCTCCGAGCACTATTTTGAGGAAGTCCTGCAGGGCGCTCGTTTAATAGAGTCGCAGTGCTCGAAAAACATTGTGTTCAAATGACATGTATGATTGGTAAAACCATATTTATAATATAAGGGCTTTTTATACTTGTGCGTTCAAGTATTGAAATATCTCTTGTGCGGCCGTTAACGTATATGTATATATAACCTGAAAGATGGCAGTCTTCGGCTTCAGCCCCCACGCACATGGTGCGGGGGTGTTTGCAAAAAAGCGCATTTTCACACTTAATCCAACGTCTTGGTCCTGTGAAGGAGGTGATAGCGTAGTAAAGTAGGCAAGCGGACTATAATGCTTTATCACTTTCACTTAGCCATAGGAGTTCAATGGTGGGGCTACTATATAGCCCCTAGGGGCACCGCGCTCTCCGAACTCGGGGCACGTGTGTGCCTGATCGGGAAACGGTCCTTCGTCAAAGCGGAGGAATTCTAAACATTCCGGTAGTCGATCGAGTGGTTGACCAGTCTCTCGCTATATCATGACAGTCAGTTTTCGGCTTTCTCTACTGAGGTGCTCACCCGGCCGAACCGGGGCACAATCGCAGTAGTTCTCCTGGTGCCGCGTTAGCCGATAGAGCGGAACGTAAGGCAGCAAAACACAGAAGCCGGGCAAACCCAACATTTGACCGAAGACATGATTCTGAGCTGATGCATATAAGGCCTAACTCGAGACGCCGAACACTCCCTAAGGTATTCGGTCTTTATGATAACGGGCAGAACAATGCCCTAAGCCCCTATTCTCCAGGTACGCGCGAAAACTTCTGACGCGGCCTATGCCAAAACGCCAGCCTCTCCTCCTCGGTTAGGGTAAGAAACCGGGGGATGTGTATCAACAAGAGACAGTAAAAAAGGTTTACACAAGGTCTTAATCTGAAAAGAATCCTTGTAACGGTCCCTGCTGCACGTCTGCGCCTGTGTCTCCATTGTGCTGTATCCTGGACGGGTGTAGCATGTTGTCCATCTGTAAAAAGGGAAGAACTTAGTTTGAAAAAAGAGCGTGCGAAAAATGTATTTAAAATAGAGTATGATTTTTTTTAAAATGAATAAAATTGAGCTTTATTGGCTCTCATTGTTCATGCGTGCAGCCCCTTGTAAAGGGGTACGCGGATAGTAAGCCCCTTGTTTATTTATACCGGACTTGTCTAACCGTGTCCGGGGTCTGAATGACCTGTTTTAGGAGCTTTGATCAGCAAAGCCGGATTAGTGTGCGGCTGTCAAGGCAGTCTCACGTTCTTTCGCGGTTGAGGAACACTCGAAGTTACCTTTTAATGAGATGATACCGCGTGGACCGGGCATTTTAAGTGTAAGAGACGCGTAATGCGGTATTGCGTTAAAGCGGGCGAAAGCTTCGCGTCCCAATAGTGCTTGATGGCTACTTTTAAATGGGGAGATATAGAAGATTAGATTTTCGCGACGGAAGTTGTCGGATGAGCCGAACACAACTTCTAGTAGTAAGGGCCTGGTGTCACCCCTTTAAAGGAGGTGTTGCTATGGCGAATTTTGGTAGGGTCTATCCCCATTCCGCGGATTGTGTCCTGGTATAGCAGGTTTATATCGCTGCCGCCATCCAATAGGACTTGTGTAAATTGTAGTCCGTCGATTATAGGATCCAATATCAAAGCAGTCCATCCTGCGTTTCGAATGCTTCTGGAGTAATCCTGATGGTCGAAAGTAATTGGTTTGGACATCCAGTTTCGGGACTCCGCTGGGGTGGACCGTGCGGCGCGTACTTTAGTAGGCGCCGCCCTATTTTTCCTTGTTGTCACTTGAAGTGAATTCACTGTTTTAATCTCTTGTGGGAAATTCTTTTGTTTTCTGGCGCTCTGCTTGTGGGGTTCGTCATCGTCCTCGCTTGGTGTGTCGAGCCCCTTGTGTTCGGCGTTAAGTCGGCCGGACTGCTTGAAGACCCAACAATCTCTGTGGGTATGGTTTGCAGGCTTCTCGGGGGTACTGGATTTGACATATCCTGTCCAAGATTTTGTTTAGGTTGGATAGCTCGTCACTGTTGTCCTTAAGAGGCAGTGTTTTGTTGTTTGGCCGAGAGCTTTTGAACCCGGCGTTGACTGCCATGCTCTTTGGGCCATTTTCCTTAGTCCGGCGCTGGTCTTTTCTGCGTCGTGGTTTCCCATTTCCATCCCTGACCTCGGATGTACTCGGGTCGCTGGTGCTGCATCTTGCTAGCCAGCTATCTTCTCCCACGCAAAAGCGGCTCATGAGGCTTGTTAGTGCGGCCATTGTCCTTGGCTTTTCCTGGCCGAGGTGTCTGGCGAGCCATTCGTCTCGGACGTTATGCTTGAAGGCTGCTAAGGCTTCGGTGTCCGGACAGTCGACTATTTGGTTCTTTTTGATAAGGAACCTGTTCCAGAATTTGCGGGCTGACTCTCCGGGCTGTTGAATTATGTGACTTAAATCGTATGCATCCGGAGGGCAGACATAAGTCCCCAGAAAATTTGCCCGAAACGCATCCTCGAGCTCTTCCCAACTTCCAATGGTATTTTCTGGGAGGCTTTTGAGCCAATGCCGGGCTGGCCCTTTGAGCTTGAGGGGTAGGTATTTTATGGCATGGAGATCATCTCCTCTAGCCATATGTATGTGTAGGATGTAATCCTCAATCCAGACTCCGGGGTCTGTTGTTCCGTCGTATGCCTCTATGTTTACGGGCTTGAATCCCGTTGGAAATTCATGATCCAGTACCTCATCGGTGAAACATAGGGGGTGTGCGGTGCCCCTGTATTTAGGTGTGCCATTATTTTCGAACACTCAATGTGCTGTTTTGCTCCCTGGAGACTTCTTTCTTGGCCCGTAGATGGACCTGACCGGGCCATCCTTTTTGTGAGGATCCTTATGTGGATCGTGTGCCGGCTTGTGTGCGGCGCCGCTTGCCGCTCTTTGTTTGCCATGTGGTCGTCTATCCGACTGGGCAGCCCCTTTGTTTTTTGATTGTGGGGGCTCTATGGCCTCTTCGTCAAATTCGGGCAATAGTTTGCGCTTCAGGTAGCTCTTTGTTTGGCGGCTATCGCCGTATTTGTACGCGGTCTTGAGTACTTTGCTCCATCTCATTCTGAGTATGTCTTCCGCTGTTTTGAGCTTCCGCTTCTGCTTCTTCAGACTTCGTGCAGTGGTGACGAGCCTTTTGTGAAGGTTTTTCTGTTCCAACGATGTGTCCGGCGTGAGATCATTCGGACTGTTGTTTTCGCCGGGGATGGGCTGTTTATCCTATTCATCCTGTTTGGATGGTTGCTTGGTGGCATGTTCGTCGTCCACTGGTTCTTCCTGCTCTATGGCTGGGTCTATATGGGTGTTGTTGTTGTCGAGGCGGGACTTCGAGCGGCGCTTGCGTCGCTGTTTTGGCTGTTTTTCGGGGGAATTATCCTTCGCAGTGTCCCGTTGTTCCTCATTATCGCTTCCTTTTGGTGTATCCACCATGTATACATCGTGAGTTGAGGTGGCTTTCCAGTGCCCTGTGGGCGCTGGTTCTTGGTCGTCTCCGGCATCGTCGTCTGTACCGTCGATATGTTCGGAGTCGAGATCTAGCATGTCGGTTAAATCATCGACAGTGGCTACGAAGTGGGTGGTGGGTGGGCTTTGAATTTCTTCGTCGTCCGCATCCCAACCATCCTGGCCATAATCTGGCCAGGGCTCTCCTGATAATGAGAGATACTTTAGCGAATTCAGGATGTCGCCAAAAGGCGAGTGCTGAAAGATGTCCGCAGCGGTGAACACCATGATCGGCGCCCAATCGGATTCGATTGGTAGGGGTGCGGGAGGTTCGGAGTCCGGCGAGGAATCCGGCACCTCAGAGTCACAAGCTTTACGAGGGACAGGGTTGGTATTCGGCTCCATCGCCGTAGAGGTAGCAGCCCCCGAGGCGGTGTCTAGCCACCCATCCTCGATCGGCGCAGTCGGCTCCGAGTTAAGGGTCGGAGCGGACTCTCATGCGGCCTCCAGGGCACTGTCCGGCAGCAGAGCTAAATCATGCCCATCGCGACAGTGCGGCGCACTCGGCTGTGGCTCGAATCCGTCGAAGATCAAGTCTCCGCGGACATTGGCCGTATAGTTCAAATTTCCAAATCTAACCTGATGGCCAGGGGCGTAGCTTTCGATCTGCTCCAGATGGCCAAGCGAATTGGCCCGCAGTGCAAAGCCGTCGGATATGAAGATCTGTCCGAGGAGAAAAGTCTCACCCTGGACCGCGTCATTGTTGATGATTGAAGAAGCCATCGGGCCTATGGGCGACGACACAGAGGAACTCTCAATGAAAGCACCAATGTCGGTGTCAAAACCGGCGGATCTCGGGTAGGGGGTCCCGAACTGTGCGTCTAGGCGGATGGTAACATGAGACAAGGGACACGATGTTTTTACCCAGGTTCGGGCCCTCTCGATGGAGGTAAAACCCTACTCCTGTTGATTGATATTGATGATATGGGTAGTACAAGAGTAGATCTACCACGAGATCAAGGAGGCTAAACCCTAGAAGCTAGCCTATGGTATGATTGTTGTTCGTCCTATGGACTAAAACCCTCTGGTTTATATAGACACCGGAGAGGGCTAGGGTTACACAGAGTCGGTTACAATGGTAGGAGATCTACATATCTGTATCACCAAGCTTGCCTTCCACGCCAAGGAAAGTCTCATCCGGACATGGGACGAAGTCTTCAATCTTGTATCTTCATAGTCTTGGAGTCCAGCCAATGATGATAGTTCGGCTATCCGGACACCCCCTAGCCCAGGACTCCCTCAGTGATGATGAAGTTACCGACGGAGGCCTTCGCCTAAGCACTACGACGATATGAGCGAGGTGTGTAACAGTGGAGGGGGGCACCGCCCACGGCTAAGAGAAGACTTGGTGTGCCTTTGGGGTGCCCCCCTCCGACGTATATAAAGGAGGGGTGAAGAGGAGTCTGGCCCATGGGGGTGCGCGCCAAAAAAGGGAGTCCTACTTGGACTCCTGGTCCAAGTAGGATTCGGCCCCCCCTTTCCTATTCCAACTAGGAGAAGGAAGGGAAGGAGGAAGAGGGGAGAAGGAAGGAGGGGGGCGCTGCTCATTAAGGCCCACTGAATGGGCTACCTTCTAGGGTTTAGCCTCTCTGATCTCGTGGTAGATCAACTCTTGTACTACCCATATCATCAATATTAATCAAGCAAGAGTAGGGTTTTACCTCCATCAAGAGGGCCCGAACCTAGGTAAACATTGTGTCCCTTGCCTCCTGTTACCATTGATCCTAAGACGCACTGCTTGGGACCCCCTACCCGAGATCCGCCGGTTTTGACACCGACATTTGTGCTTTCATTGAGAGTTCCGCTGTATGATCGGCGAAAGGATCAATGGCTCGACTGCAGGTCAACTGCGACGTCGGCTTCTTCGTCACCAACTCGACTGGTCACCTTGGCTTGACCGAGGACTGCGCCCTACCTCCGATCGTCATGTTCGGATGAAGGCCTTCATCAACACCAACTCCGATCTCTATCAAGATCATGGAGGAGTCATCCATGGAGCTCGGGGGCTCAACGTCAACATTGCTCTCAGGCGACCGCGCTGTTTTTCTAGACAGCAAACTTGTATCCGCCGCCACCGCCTCCTCGAGTGTCGCTTAAACGATTACTTCGGTGGAATTATGCGGAATTAAGTCTACAACAACCCTGCAAATATTTCGTCGAGTTCTGATGGAGGAATCTCCGGCAATCTCCGATATACCGGAGCCCTGTTGAATCTGGACGAGAATCCGGACGAGTTTAGGGCGTGGTATCCAGCATCTAGCTCGGATGTCCTTTGGAGGATCCAACCGTTGATTTGCGGCGGAATTCCCATATCTACCACCTGCCAAACATTCAGCTCAATCCGACCGTCCAAACTCCGGAAAACTTCCGATTAGTGCGTCACTTTTTGGATCTGTTTTCTGCGCGAGAACAAATCCGACCCGAATTCATCTTCTTTATGAACGGGATCTCGGACATCCTTTTTGAAGGAAGTTTTCGTATGGGGTGTTGTGTTTTATTCTCAAACACATCCCAGTAGTATTAAAAGTATTCTTGCAATACAAACTTCACCGTCGCGCCGGTGTCAAACCAGCCCGACAACATCACTCCACGGCGGCCGACCTGCGTTAGACACGTCGTCGCTTTGTTGAGCCGAGCTCAATTTCTTTGGATCATCATCTCGGCCAGCCGAACAATAGTTCGACATCAATAAATCGTCACCAACATCGCTGCCCCACGGATTACACGGAGCGGGCACACCTGCATCGCCACACCGTCACTTCATCAAGCCGGCATCGACCACGTCATGACCTGCATCGCTGGACCGGGGGCTTCATCATCTCTTCATCAACCTACTCCGGAGACTTCGGCATCACTGGCCGACCAGCTCCGTCATGTTAGCTGGACCGAGGGCTTTGCCTCGGCGAGCCAACCTTTGCCAGCATCGCCATGCCATTGCTTTATCGCCCATCAGGCGATAGGTGTGCGGATCGAGTCCCAATTTTGGGAATCACCTTTCTTCGGATTGCTACAACAAATAAGCCAGGTGCTATTAATCCTAGTATTTTTTGCTTGTTAGGCTTCATTTTTCCCAATGAATTGTTACTATGGTTTGTCCGTCATATGTACGCAAGTCTATCAGATGGTGGCCGCATTAACGACGGTCGCATGGTGGTTCGGTCAGTTTCCGTACATAGTCCGGCGAACGCCGCATCCGGAACTCGAACCGACCTGTGAATTCAGGCCTTGCCATGCCTTTACCGCATCACGCCACCGCCCTACATCGACATTGACTTCGGCGCCAGGCCATATTTCTTTTATTATTCACTTTGCATAAATTATTTGTTATGCAACGAATTTTTTATTTTTATTATTATTACTATTATCTCCGGTTTGCACTATTTTTTGTGCACAGGAAAATGATCCAGCCGGACTATATCCTTTGGCGTCACCTCGGCTGGACGGGGGGCTTCGTCAACACTTCATTACCCCATGCCGGGGACTTCGGCACCACCCTGCCGTCCTGCATTGACCGTGCTATGTCACCACTTCGGAGTGCCGAGCTCTTTGCTCCGCCACCTCGGGACGGCTCGGGGATGGAACCTTGTCCCGCATCAAGCTCGGACCGCGTTATCAATACCGAACACATTAACCAGCTAAGTTGTCTTCATGCTCAAAGTTTTAAATTTTTAACTTGTGTTCGGCTCAGCCAAGCATTATACTTTTTTGGAAAAAAGTTGCTTGTAAATATTTCCTTGTCCAAACTTTGTTTGTGACGCGCAAATTCAAATACCACGTTTGCTTGGGGGCTTCCTTCATGAAGCTTTTTCCTCTTGCATATGGTTATACTTGTACGGCTTTGTTCCTTATTCGTGTATTACGCCACAATATGCACCATATTGACTTAAGCGATTTGCAAGCTGGGTTGCCTGGCTCCTATGCTTACCCCTACGTTCCCGATTGTTCGGCTAGGGACTAAAGGGAGCACCTCTGCGATTGTCACGATCGGGTCACCCGAGCAGGACCTCAGACTGGGTGAAGCCGAAAGCTAGCGCTCTTATTGTTTTCAATCATGGTCGGCACACAACGGAACTCATGAGTACAAAAAATCTATTGCACAAGTCTCATAATAACAATGAGAACCGAAGAAAGGTATCGGTGGAGGTACTATTTTCTTCGAAGATGCTTCTTACACTTCGCAGTAATATAGCATAAGTTCCCTGAGCGCGCTTTGTCTGTTACAGCCTTATGGCCTGATTGCCTGGTTATTGGAAACACCGTTGATATTCTCGACAGATGGAGTATATAACACTTTTTGGTCTTTGACCGAAGAGGGAGAAGCCGACGGTCGGTTAAGACGCGTTTAAAGTTCGGTTGAACATAGATATGATATAATTACTTCGGTACATGCAATCATTCTTTTACCCAAGTCACTTGGGGGCTCTTAAATTTATATGAGCTATTTTATGATAAGTGTTTTTCTTCTTAGTCGTTGCAAAGTTTTTATCATTATTTATCACTCCTTTTTTCGACACAAGTGTGTGGTCACTAGCCTGGGAGCCTAATTTCTCTCTCAAAGCTGCTAGAGTTTAGTTTGCTAAACTGGCCTAGTAAGAAGTACTCCGCCTTCGGGATAGGAGGTTGAAGCCGTAGGCTGACCCGCTTGAAGTTTTGAGATAGGATGTGTCTTGTTAAAGCACGGCAGAAGCACCTTTTTTTTCTAAAGTCCAATTTTCGGATTGGCACGGAACACTTGATCTACTTCGGACATTAACCTTTTGAACAAGTTTTTTGGCTTTTCGAGCCTATGGCACTTTTAAACTATTTGTGTGTTTTCAGCACAAGTCTCGAAGTGCAACGCTGGACACCTTTAGAGATTTGGCAAAAACATTCTTGGATATTGCTATATATGCATCGGTTCCGAATTGTGTCTTCGGTCAATAGTTGGGTTGCCTGGCTCCTGCGCTTGCCTCCTATGTTCCGCTTTGTTCGGCTAGGTGTGCAAAGGGAGAACCACTGCGATTGTGCTTCCAGCTCACATGGTTAAGCACCTCAGTGGATAAAGCCGAAAACTGACTGTCACAATAAGCGTAAACTGGATCGACGGCGTTAAACGATGGGCCATTCATAACAATGGCCGAAGTGTTTACGGCTTGACCTCGACTGTCACCGAACACTACCGGGGGCTATTAACTGGCCTCCCAAACTAAATCCTCGATATTTTGCTCTTACATTGGAGCTGAGGTTTCATGATCATGCTTAGCATGACAACCCAAAGAAAGGAACCGATAGCGGGACTATTTTCTTTGGAAGACATTTCTTCTGTTAAATAGTAATATAACATGTCTCTCCGCGTACCTTTGTTTATAAAACCGTATCGCCAGATTGCCTTGTTTGTTGTAAATCTTTGCCCTCATAAAGGCTTTATAGAGTAGGACAAACACTCCTCGGCTATTGGCCGAGGAGGTGGAAGCCGATGGTCGGTCAACAAAGTTTTGTACAATGTGGATCCGAGCATTAATGACGTAAAGTACTTGGATACATAGAGTCATTACACATAATTTGTGATTTTACTATGGATATCGATCCTTAATTCGGCCTCCCGTGCCCGCATTAAGGCTCGGGGCTACTGGGTTCGGGCTTATTATTTACAAATATTAAAGGGGCACATCGATCCCCTGATCTGGTGTTGCCACCCGACCAGTGTCTCGGGGGCTACTGCATTGCTTGTTCTATGCAGAAAATTTTAAGTGCAATACAATTTCCGAGGAGATTTTGATCCTCAGGTTGGTCGGCCGCACTCAACCTGAGTTTCGAGGACTGAGCACGCCGCTTTTGTGTCCCGAAGTATTTTGCCGAGCTAGGACTTGATCCTCAGACCGATTTTGCAAATCAACCTGAGTCTCAGCGGCTACGGGGATCAGCGATCTTATGTCATCCTTCATGTGCATCTCGGGTTTTAGACCGATACCCACCTCGAGGGCTACTGGCTATGTATCTCGGCAGAGAATAAATTGCACCAATCAAAAATATTGACAAAAATCGGCCCACATTCGGGGAGGTGCACCACCTCGGAAGCAGTCCGGCATAAAGCTCGGGCGCTAGTGGCTGGCTCCATAGAGGGCATTTCCGGCATTAAGCTCGGCTGAACTCCCTCAAACTTCTTTGAACCAAGGTGATTTACGACACCTCGGATATAGTCCAGCGTTGGAGCTCGGATACATAGTCCGGCGTTAGAGCTGGGAAGCAGTCCGGCATTGGTGCTCGGCTGCAAAAGGTACTGCGAATGTAGTCCAGCGTTGGAGCTCGGACGCAAGAGGACGTTGCCGCCCGGGAACAACTTCAAACCCGAGGTGTGGCATAAAAATAACAAGACATTGATAAAGGCCAGAAACTTAAAGGGGCTCCTCGGATACCCGACGTGTCAACTCTCCGAATGCATTTCGGCGATCCTCAAGATCGAAGATGAGAAGATTTGTTGAACCAGTCTTCAAGACCGACGACTGAAGATGAAGAACGGTTTGGAAGAATCGAGGAGCGTCCCTAAACTTGAAGACCGGTTCAGGGGGCTACTGATGGTGTCCTGGACTAGGGGGTACTCACCACGTCATCTCCCGATCTATTAGATTGGGCCGAGGACTCCCATGGCCTTATACTCATGGGCCAGTCCGGACAACTGCCGCATACAAGGAATAATCCACAAGACTTGGCGATCAAGACAAGGACTCCTCCCCCACCAGCGTATTCGGCTAGGACTCTTGTTATCCTAGGCCTCTGGTGCATTATATAAACCGGGGCCAGGCTAGTCGATAGACATATACAACAACAATCATACCATAGGCTACCTTCTAGGGTTTAGCCTCTCTGATCTCGTGGTAGATCAACTCTTGTACTACCCATATCATCAATATTAATCAAGCAGGAGTAGGGTTTTACCTCCATCGAGAGGGCCCGAACCTGGGTAAACATTGTGTCCCTTGCCTCCGGTTACCATTGATCCTAAGACGCACTGCTTGGGACCCCCTACCCGAGATCCGCCGGTTTTGACACCGACAGTTTGGAAGTCACCTGAAGAATACCACGAGTGATTGGGCAAGGTCTGTATGACCTTAGCTCAAGGAGAATACGATGAGGATTGTGTCTCCTCAGGTTTAAATACCTAGCCGCTCCAACCAGATGTATGATTATCAACACAGTTGGAACTGGTCTACAAAATCATCATCTTCACCAAGCTACTGGTTTTATTTCCTCATTCATGTGTTTATGAAATTGATCGTTACTGTTTGAAGACTTTAACTGAAGACTTTCTCAATTACCTCAATCCTAATTCTTCAGTCATCTTATCTTCAGCCTGCTTATCCTGTTTACACGCTACCTGTGATCTATGCTTGTCTCAATTCATCATGATGACTGTGTTACTGCCATGTTATGCATGCACCTGAGTACTTATTCCGCTACATGTATTTCGTTGCTTAGCAAATTCCTCAAGTTGAATTTCTTCAGCGACGTATTTGTAAAAGTTGCCTATTCACCCCCCTCTAGTCAATATAATGCACTTTCAGGGGAGCACTGCAGCACGTTGATGTCATTGTGAGTTCCTGGCATACAAAAGAAGGAGTGCCAAATCCAGAGGTCCTGTGTGGCCACTGCCTCAAGTACCACACTGCAACCGCCTTTGACGCCTTTGTACATCCTCTACCAAGCAAATGGATAGTTCTTCCATTTCCAATGCATCCAGTCGATGCTTCCAAGCGTCCCAGGAAATCCTCTTGATGCATTCTATGCTAGGATCCGAGTAGTGCCTTCAGCATTGGGTGATCGCATGTATTGCGGTCCAAACACTGCCACCACAGCCCTACAAAACTTGTAGAAGCACTCAATGGTCGTGGACTCGGCCATGGGCCTATAGTCGACGAGTGAATCACCAGGAGCTCCGTATGTAAGCATCCTCATAACTATCGTGCACTTCTGGATTGAGGTGAATCCAAGTTTTCCGGTGCTATCCTTCTTATGAAGTAGCTATCGAACTCTCAAATGGAATTCAATCCTGAGGAAAAGCTTTCAGCTCATCCGATAATGGCGCGGAAGTACTTTGTCGCTGTGCAGTGGAGTGTCAGCGAAGTAGTCGGAGTAGAGCATGCAATAGCCTTCCAGACAATGCTGGTTCTTTGCTTTTAGCCGCCCCGACGCCGAGCCACCTCGCCATGACTTTTCATTGCTCGCGAGCAGGCCGGATAGGGCGGCGAGGACCATGAGATGCTCCTCTTCCTGGATGGCAACATTGGCTTCCTCCTCCAGCAGCACCGTGAGCTCATCATCGTCGTCTGAGTCCATTCGCCGAGCAGACAAATTGCCGAACACCTGGCGAGCGTGGTTGGTGCACAGCCACCGGTATCCCTCCCTGCGCGGGAAACTCGCCCAGGAAGGTGGTGGAGAGGTTGCCATGGCGAAACCTTCTCCCTTTTTCCAGCGGGAAAGGCCTATCAAGTGGAGGTGGGCGGTGGGCCGCGCCGGGATCGGCAGGGTGGCGGTCGAGCGCACGAGGGTGGGGGCAAATCTGGATGATTGTCTTGACTTTTTGCCTGACACTATGGCCCAGGCGTGTTTTTCCTTCCGCCGGACCCCTTGAGTGAAGGAAATATGCCCTAGAGGCAATAATAAAGTTGTTATTTATATTTCCTTATATCATGATAAATGTTTATTATTCATGCTAGAATTGTGTTAACCAGAAACTTGATACATGTGTGAATACATAGACAAAATAGAGTGTCCCTAGTATGCCTCTACTTGACTAGCTTGTTAATCAAAGATGGTTAAGTTTCCTGACATGGACATGTGTTGTCATTTGATGAACGGGATCACATCATTAGAGAAGGATGTGATGGACAAGACTCATCTGTTAGCTTAGCATAATGATCATTAATGATTTATTGCTATTGCTTTCTTCATGACTTATACATATTCCTCTGACTATGAGATTATACAACTCCCAAATGCCGGAGGAACACCTTGTGTGCTATGAAACATCAAAACGTAACTGGGTGATTATAAAGATGCTCTACAGGTGTCTCCGAAGGTGTTTGTTGGGTTGGCATAGATAGATATTAGGATTTCTCACTCCGAGTATCAGAGAGGTATCTCTGGGCCCTCTCGGTAATGCACATCACTATAAGCCTTGCAAGCAATGTGACTAATGAGTTATTTGTGGGATGATGTATTATGGAATGAGTAAAGAGACTTGTCGGTAACGAGATTGAACTAGGTATGAGGATACCAACGATCGAATCTCGGGTAAGTAACATACCGATGACAAAGGGAATAATGTATGTTGTTATTGCGGTTTGACCGATAAAGATCTTTGTAGAATATGTAGGAACCAATATGAGCATCCAGGTTCCGCTATTGGTTATTGACAGGAGATATGTCTCGGTCTTGTCTACATAGTTCTCGAACCCGTAGGGTCCGCACGCTTAACGTTCGATGATGATTTGTATTATGAGTTATGCGTTTTGGTGACCAAAGATTGTTCGGAGTCCCGGATGAGATCACGTACATGACGAGGAGTCTCGAAATGGTCGAGAGATAAAGATTGATATATT
Source organism: Triticum dicoccoides (assembly GCF_002162155.2). NCBI lineage: Eukaryota > Viridiplantae > Streptophyta > Magnoliopsida > Poales > Poaceae > Triticum > Triticum dicoccoides. Next base: position 668,767,164 of record NC_041389.1, on the reverse strand, counting down.
GGACGATGATATTCGGACACCAGAATGGTTTTGGAATGGTTCGGGTATATTTCAGAGTACCGAGGGGTTACCGGAACCCCCCGAGGAAGTATTGGGCCTACATGGGCCTTAGTGGAGAGAGAGGGGAGCCTACAAGGGGCGGCGCGCGCTCCCCTCCAAGGGAGTCCGAATAGGAAAAGGAGAAGGGGCCGCGGCCCCCTTTCCCTCTCCCTCTCCCTCTCCTTCCTTTTCCCCCTCCGACGAGAAAGGAAAAAGGGGGGCTGAATCCTACTTGGAGTGGAGTCCTAGTAGGACTCCCCCCCATGGCGCGCCCCCTTGGTGGCCGGGCTCCTCCTCTCCTCCTTTATATACGGGGTTAGGGGGGCACCCCATAGCACATCAATTATTCACTTAGCCGTGTGTGGTGCCCCCTGAGGGAGTCCCGGATTAAGGGGTCCCCGGACAGCCGGACTATATGCATATGCCAGACTGTTGGACTATGAAGATACAAGATAGAAGACTTCGTCCTGTGTCCGGATGGGACTATCCTTTGCGTGGAAGGCAAGCTTGGCGGTTAGGATATGAAGATTCCTTTCTCTGTAACCGACTCTGTGTAACCCTAGCCCCCTCCTGTCTCTATATAAACCAAAGGGTTTAGTCCATAGGAGAACAACAATCATAATCATAGGCTAGCTTCTAGGGTTTAGCCTCTACGATCTCATGGTAGATCAACTCTTGTAACACTCATATCATCAAGATCAATCAAGCAGGAAGTAGGGTATTACTTCCATCAAGAGGGCCCGAACCTGGCTAAACATTGCGTCCCCCGCCTCCTGTTACCATTAGCCTTAGACGCACGGTTCGGGACCCCCTACCCGAGATCCGCCAATTTTGACACTGACATTGGTGCTTTCATTAAGAGTTCCACTGTGTCGTCACCATAAGGCAAGATGGCTCCTTCAATCATCTACAACAACCGAATCAACGGTGAAGTTTTTCTCCCCGGATAGATTTTCGTATTCGGCGGCTTCGCACTGCGGGCCAACTCACTTGGCCATCTGGAGCAGATCGACAGCTACGCCCCTGGCCATCAGGTCAGGTTTGGAAGCTTGAACTACACCGCCGACATCCGCGGAGACTTGATCTTCGACGGATTCGAGCCCATGACAGCCGCACCCTACCGCCACGATGAATATGACCTAAATCCGCCATCAGACGGTGTGCAGGAGATAGCGCTTGTAATCGCTCTGGCCCTAGATCCAGAGCAGTGCGCGCCATCCAAGGACGGGAAGCTCAACCTCGCCACAGAGGCCATAAACTCAGCGACGCTAGAGCCGAACACAGATCGGACCTCCAATGAGGCCTATGTCATCAGAACCTCAGACTCGTCTCCGGCCATAGGCTCCGAACATCGTGTATCCGCACCCATTGAATCTGACCGGGGGCCGATCTTAGAGTTCAGCTCCGCGGACATCTTCCAACACTCACCCCTAGGTGATGTGTTAAACTCATTAAAGTCTCTCTCCTTGTCAGGAGATTCTTGGCCGAACTATGTCCGGCTTGAATGGGAAGCGACGACGAAGAACTTCATTACCCACCCACCACCCACTTGATAGCCACTGTCGACGATTTGACTAACCTGCTTGATTTCAACTCCGAAGACATCGACGGTATGGACGACGATGCTGGAGAAGAACAGGAACCACCGACCACAGGGCGCTGGACAGCCACCTCTTCATACGACACATACATGGTGGATATACCCAAAGAAAACAATGGCGATGACAAAAAGGATCCAGTTGAGGATAAACTTCCTGAGAAGCAGTCAAATCGCCGACATCAGCGGCGCCGCTCTAAATCACGCCATGGTAAAAATAGCGATACCGGCACAAGAGAAAATAGCACTCCGGACGATGCCGAAGACAACAAAGACCCCGCCAAGCCAAGTTTCGAACAGGTTGAATGGGAAGACGGGTGAGCCATCCCCCATGAACAAGCCTTGAACAACGACTCAGAGGACAACAATTACATGCCCCTCTCCGAGGACGAGGTGAGCCTCGGCGACAAAGAATTTATCATGCCTGAGGATCCCATTGAGCAGGAGCGCTTTAAGCGCCGGCTTATAGCCACGGCAATGAGCCTGAAGAAGAAGAAGCAGAAGCTTCAAGCTGATCAAGATCTGCTCATCGATGATGGACTGAGGTCCTAGCAGCCGAGGAATACGGACTCGAACACCCAAATAGAAGTTACCCAAAGTGTAAAATGCTACCTCAATTCGATGACGAGGCGCTGGGGCCAGCACTACCAGCGCATAATGCGGCTGACCGACCACCGCGTGGCCGAGATAAAATGGCAATTCAGCCCGAACACCAGCCGACACTGCCTCGCCGAACAAATAGAAACATAATAGCTCAGGGATACACACATGACCTGCGGTACGACTTGGAAAACAGAGCACAACAAACCAGATCGATCTATGGATCGTGGGGGTGTGCCCCAACGCGCAACGACGGCCACCAAGCCGGATATAACAAATATAAACCTGTCTGGGCCGAATACCGCAGGCCGGCTCCATCTGAGCTACGTCCCGGCATAGCCCGACACAGAGGCGCCGCACACCCCCTATTCTTCACTGATGATGTAATGGAGCATGAATTCCCAGAAGGGTTTAAACCCGTAAACATTGAATCATATGATGGAACAACAGATCTCGCGGTATGGATCGAGGACTTCCTTCTCCATATACATATGGCCCGCGGTGATGATCTCCACGCCATCAAGTATCTCCCGCTAAAACTCAATGGACCTGCTCGGCACTGGTTGAACAGTCTGCCCGAAAACTCCATTGGCAGTTGGGAGGACCTAGAAGATGCATTCCTTGACAACTTCCAAGGCACTTATGTATGACCTCCGGATGCCGATGACTTAAGTCATATAATCCAACAGCCCGGAGAGTCAGCCAGGAAATTCTGGACTCGGTTCTTAACTAAAAAGAACCAGATCCTTGACTGTCTGAATGTCGAAGCCCTAGCTGCCTATAAGCAAAACATCCGTGACGAGTGGCTTGCCCGACACCTCGGCCAAGAGAAGTCGAAGTCCATGGCAGCCCTTACGAGGCTCATGACCCGCTTTTGTGTGGGCGAGGATAGCTGGCTAGCTCGTAGCAACAACACCTCAAGTAAACCTGGCACTTTCGAAGGCAAAGATAGCAATGGCAAGCCCCGACGCAACAGACACAAACGTCAAAATAATGGCGATAACGCCGAAGACACGGCCGTCAGTGCTGGATTCAGTGGCTCCAAGTCCGGTCAGTGGAAAAAGCCATTTAAGAGAAATAATATAGGCTCGTCCAGTCTGGACCGCATACTCGATCATCCATGTCAAATCCACGGCACCCCCGATAAACTAGCCAATCATACCAACAGAGAATGTTGGGTCTTTAAACAGGCCGGCAAGTTAAATGGCGAAAACAAGGAAAAGGGATGGCAAAGCGATGACGACGAGGAGCCCCGGCCACCGAACACAGGGGGACAGAAAAAGTTTCCTCCCCAAGTTAAAACGGTGAATATGGTATATGCTACCCATATCACCAAAAGGGAGCGGAAGCATGCACTAAGGGACGTCTATGCGATGGAGCCAGTCGCCCCAAAATACAAGCCGTGGTCCCCCTGTTCGATCGCAGGGACCATCCGACTAGTATCCATCATGGCGGTTAAGCCGCACTGGTGCTAGACCCTATCATTGATGGATTCCACCTCACACGCGTCCTCATGGACGGTGGTAGCAACCTGAACCCACTCTATCAGGATACAATGCGCAAAATGGGTATTGATCCCTCAAGAATCAAGCCCACCAAAACCACCTTTAAAGGTGTCATACCAGGTGTAGAGGCCTGTTGTACGGGCTCAATATCACTGGAAGTGGTCTTCAGATCCCCAGATAATTTCTGAAGCGAAGAATTAATCTTCGATATCGTCCCCTTCCGCAGTGGTTATCACGCACTGCTCGGATGAACCGCATTTGCTCGTTTCAACACGGTGCCGCACTATGCTTACCTGAAGCTCAAGATGCCTGGACCTCGCGGTGTTATAACAGTCAATGGAAATACGGAGCGCTCCCTCCATACTGAAGATCACACCGCGGCCCTTGCAGCGGAAGTACAGAGTAGCCTCCTTAGGCAAAACCTCAATTCGGTAATGAAGCCCCCGGACACCGTCAAGCGAGTCCAAGCTACTCTGCAGCAGGACCGTCCGGCTCATCCAGTGCTTAGCTAGCAACTCGGCCTTTGTCCCAGCCCCAATCAAGCGGTGAAATTCGTGTTGCGCGTACACAATTACGCACTTAAAATACAATGGGCACGGGCGGAGGCACGGCTAGACTGTGGTCCACAATGCGGCTCCACCACTCCCGGATCCGCATACCTTCACTTTTTCTCTTTCTTTCAGGATTTTTCTCTTCTCGATGCCTTTTCTGATAAACCTGCTCATCGGACCCATAGCGGGACGGATACACCAAGAAAGCTAGGGGCTCGGACGTACAAGGGAATACCCAGGTGGTTTCTGCTAATGATCATCATACCTGTTTTAAATACCCGCACGCAGCTCGCTCTTGGTCATGGCATGTTAAATAGCCTTATTTGCTTATTGCACTACTTGTACACATACGCCTTGATGTACTAATCAAAAAATAATTTGCAGCGTCAGCTTATTACTTACTTTTTCCCTTGTTTATTTATTTATTATCAATTGCAACCGTACATTCTGGTACACCTTAATTCACCAGGGGCTTCATTGTACCCCATAACACGGCAAGAAAGTCCGAACACTTTTACAGTACAGTTCGGCACCCTGAACTTATAGCATTATATGCATTGGCTCCGAATCATGTCTTTGGTCAACAGTTGGGTTGCGCGGCTCCTGTGCTTGCTACCCTACGTTCCGCTATATCGGCTAGGGTAGTAAAGGGAGAACTACTGGATTGTGTCCCGGTTCTTCTGGACAAGCACCTCAATAGAGAAAGCCGAAAACTGACTATCATGATGCGACGAGAGCTGGTCAGGTGTTCGAGAGGTCACAAAATCTTTAGCGATTTCTTCCGCATTATGCGATAACTAATGCATCATGCGACGCATCGGTTTTTATCCGATCAGGTGTCTTACAATACCCCAAGTTCAGTCTTCCGAACACTAGGGGCTGCGCCTACCTTGTCAAACTCCTATGGCTAAGTGAGGGTGATAAAGCCTTATAGTCTGATTGCCTGGTTCGTTGCGCTAAACACCTCCTTTAAGGACCAAAAAGCTGGAGTAAAGTGTGTTTAGATTTATTCTGAACAACCCTGTACTTCCTACGCGGGGGTAGAAGCCGACGACTGGCCAACTCTCACGATTAATTTAAAAATGGCCGCATAGGAGGTAATAATTCAAATAATGAGAATTATTTTACATAACAACCTTGTTTCATATTACAGCACAGGATAACATGCATACATTCATGGGAATATAATATCCTTGGCACATTGCTCTGACACAAGGCGGGATCCCTCCAGAACACTGTCATAATACAACCCAGGCTTGCGGTGCTCTTTCCCTTCGGGCGGTCCTTCGGTCATCAGCTTCACAACATCCATCTTCGCCCAATGCACCTTGATGCAGGCAAAGGCCATTCAGGCACCTTCGTTGCAGACCGACCGCTTGATGGCGTCAAGCCGAGGGCAGGCACTAACCAGCCGCTTCACGAGTCCGAAGTAGCTGCTGGGAATCGCTTCGGCAGGCCATAGCCGGATAATCAAATCCTTGAGGGCTAGTTCGGCCACCCTATGTAGCTCGACCAGCTGCTTCAGCTGATCGGTAAAGGGTACTGGGTATTCTAGCACAAGATATTGCGACCAGAACAGCTTCTCCGTAGAGCTCCCCTCTTTGGCTCGGTAGAATTGTGCAGCGTCAGACACGCTGCACGGCAGATCCGCAAACACCCCTGGAGAACACCTAATCCGGGTCAGTAAAAGAAATTTTTCCTTCACGTATTAGCTCTGCATAATAAAGGCCTTACCTGCTGCGATCTTTCGGGCCTCCTGGATTTCCTAGAAGGCGCCTTGGGCTTCGGCCCGGGCATCATGTGCGGATTGACGAGCCTTGGTGAGTTCAGACTCTTGATCTATTATACTTTGCTCCAAGGTCTCGCACTTCTTTATAGCTTCTTGGAGCTCTTGTTGAACTTCAATGACTCGGGCCTCGTGGTTTTCACGAGTGGCCTGCTCCTTGGCCGCCTTCTTCTCGGCCTCGGCTACCGCCTTCTTAAGAGCCTAGATTTCGGTCGCCGCTCCTACTACATATCATGTCATTTTTCAGCAAAATAACTATTCACTTGTATTTAAATACACACAAAGTTATCCCATACCTTGGTTATCTTTCAATTGCTTTTTTACCTGGCCGAGCTCATTTTCGGCCCGCTCCAGACTCTGCTTCAGTCCGGAGACCTCCGCAGTATGAGAGGTTGCAGTCAATAATGATGCCTGATTATTCACATAGGTATTTCCTAATTAGTCTCCTGTGAAATATATTTGATCCTCTGTCCGGCTTTCTTTTCAAACACCGAACAGTGTATCAAGGGCTACTATCTATATTATGACATTCTTTTAACTTCATTACTTACCTCAAAGCCTGTTAGAAGGCTGGTGCAGGCTTTGGTCAGCCCACTTTTGGCGGACTGGACCTTCTCAATCACCGCACCCATAAGGGTACAGTGCTCTTCAATGATGGAAGCGCTTTGCAGCGTTGCCAATAAAGTATCCGGCACCTCTAGGTGGACTGAGGTCACCGGCGGAATAGGCGCACCACCTTTTGTTAAAGAAGGTTGCTGGCCTGAATTCGGAGCCGTATTGTC
>NC_041389.1:668714571-668759862 GCF_002162155.2 Triticum dicoccoides | reverse complement strand
AGCATCCATGGGGGTCTGCTCCCCCGTGTGTCCGGTTGCCGAGGTTTGACCCTCTGGCGCCGCCTCGACGGTATCCTGAGCTTCGCCTGGCCTGGGCCCCTTTGGGACGAGACCTTAGTGTTGTCCACGCCTTCGGGCGAGGAGGCCGTCGGGAGGGTCACGCTATCCATCGCATCTGGGTCCAACAAATCTTCTGACGAAGATCGCTCGATGTCGGACCCGGCCAGACTGCAGAATATGTGACTCAATACATTAATACTATGCAAAAGTGAGACTGGGTATATGTATGTGTCCGGGTTTCTTTGTACTCATGATTTGGCCAGGGGCTTGACCCTGGGTTCCCACTCCGGGCTGCTGTCGGTGGCTGCGGTGGATTCGTCTGGAAGGGAAGCTTTCCCCTTCTTAGAAGTTTCGGCCTCCAAACGTGCGGAGGCCGTCCTCTTCTTTCTCCTCTTCGCAGGGGGGACTGGCTTTCCTCTTCTTCCTCCTCCTCTTCCCCGTCTTTCTCGGCGGAGGAGTGGGCCTCGGTGTCTTTGGACATCACGTCCAAAGTACCCTTCCGACAAAGCATGCCCCTGGTCTCCTTGGCCTCCTTCTTGGCCTTCTTTTTCGGCGCCTTATATGGCGCCGGGACCAGCATCTTCATCAGAAGTGGTTCGGCTTGTTCTTCAGGCAGCGGAGCCGGACAGTAGATCCGCTCTGCCTTCTTCGTCTAGCCCGGGGAGAATTGTTAGGGAAATATTAGGTGTTTTCCCCAAGGTATACAAATAAAGGATACACCTTGAAAACATATAAAGACTTACCGAACTTGCGGGGCGTGACAATTTGCGCTCGCGATCCTCGGCGGTGTCCGGCCATGACTTGCCGGGCTTGAATAGCACCTTCCAGATGTCTTCGTGCGTCGTGCCGAAGAACTCTAGCAAGGTTTGGTGCTTGGACGGATCAAACTCCCATAGATTGCAAGTCCGGCGTTGACAGGGAAGGATCCGACGAACTAGCATCACCTAGACCACATCGACAAGTTTAATATTCTTGTCCTACATGCTCTTGATACGCACTTGGAGCGGTGTCAGCTCGCCTGATGAAGACCAGTCTAGGCCCTTTTCGGGCCAGGACATGAGCTGCAGTGGGGCTCCGGATCAGAACTCGGGGCAGCAGCCCATTTGGTGCCGCGTGGCTCGATAACATAGAACCACTATTGTTGCCAACCTTTAACGGACTCATTGAATTTACTTGATGGCCATTTGACGTTGGGCATCTTGCTCACAATGGCTCCTCCTCACTCGGCGTGTTCGCCGCCTACCACCTTTGGCTTCACGTTGAAAATCTTTAACCACAGTCCAAAGTGTGGCGGGATGCGGAGGAAGGCCTCGCACACGACGATGAATGCCGAGAAGTTGAGGAAGGAGTTGGGGGATAGGTCATGGAAATCTATCCCGTAGTAGTACATAAGGCCGCGAACAAATGGGTGGAGGGGAAACCCCAACCCGCGGACAAAGTGAGGGAGGAATACAACCCTCTCGTGGGGTTCCAGTGTAGGGACGATCTGTCCCGCCGCTGGGAGACGGTGTGCGATCTTCTTGGCCAGGTATCCGGCCTCCCGGAGTTTTTTGATATCCTTCTCCTTGACGGAGGAGGCCATCCACTTGCCTTGCGCTTCGGATCCGGACATGGTTGGAGTGCTTTTTGGGTGGAAGAGATGGGTGCTTGGGCGCTGGAGCTCGAGAATGAATGAGGAGAGGAAGGAGAGGGCGTGGGTGAAAGAGGGGGATCCTTATCCCTTTATAAAGGCAGTAAAAATCAGGCGCCTCCCCACTTGCCCTAAGGCTCGCTTATTTCCCAAGCACCATGCGGATGGCACGGTTGGGTTACCCATACCCACATTGATGAGAATCCCATGATAAGGGGACACGATCTCTACTTTGACAAGACGTGCCAATGGAACTACGCCTCGAGATACGGAGGGGTAGGATAAAAACGGTTCGAATAAAGACCAGGCCGTGGCGTGATGTCATGCTATGAGTCGTCAGCAGATTGGATTCGTGAGATATTTTACTCTCTAAAGTGGTATGTGGAATTTGTTTTGCAGAGCCGGACACGATTCTTATGTTCAAGATCTACTTTGGAGTATTCGAGGAAGGAACCAGGCTTGCAATGCCGAAGACAATCTGCGCGCCGGACTCATCGTCATTGAAGCCTGGTTCAGGGGCTACTGGGGGAGTCCCGGATTGAGGGGTCCCCGGACAGCCAGACTATATGCATATGCCGAACTATTGGACTATGAAGATACAAGATAGAAGACTTCGTCCCATGTCCGGATGGGACTCTCCTTCGTGTGGAAGGCAAGCTTGGCGGTTAGGATATGAAGATTCCTTTCTATGTAACCGACTCTGTGTAACCCTAGCCCCCTTTAGTGTCTATATGAACCGAAGGGTTTAGTCCGTAGGAGAACAACAATCATAATCATAGGATAGCTTCTAGGGTTTAATCTCTATGATCTCGTGGTAGATCAACTCTTGTAACACTCATATCATCAAGATCAATCAAGCAGGAAGTAGGGTATTACCTCCATCGAGAGGGCCCGAACCTGGGTAAACATTGTGTCCCCCGCCTCCTATCACCATTAGCCTTAGACGCATAGTTCGGGACCCCCTACCCGAGATCCGCCGGTTTTGACACCGACACCCCCTCCACAGTTTACTCCTCCGGTCATAGCGTCGTAGTGCTTAGGCGAAGCCCTGCGCGGATCACATCACCATCACCGTCACCATGCCTTCATGCTGATGCAACTCTCCCTCGACCCTCTACTGGATCAAGAGCTCGAGGGACGTCATCGAGCTAAACATGTGCTAAACTCGGAGGTGCCGTACGTTTGGTACTAGATCGGTTGGATCATGAAGACGTTCGACTACATCAAACGTGTTAATCTAACGCTTCCTCTTTCGGTCTACGAGGGTACGTGGACACACTCTCCCCCTCTCATTGCTATGCATCTCCTAGATAGATCTTGCGTGATCATAGAATTGTTTCTGAAATAGCATGCTACGTTCCCTAACAGTGGTATCAGAGCCAGGTCTATGTGTAGATGATATGCATGAGTAGAACACAAAGAGTTATGGGTGATAGTAGTCATACTGCTTACCACCAACGTCTTATTTTGATTCAGTGGTATTGTTGGATGAAGCGGCCCGGACCAACATTACATGACCACGTTCATGAGACCGGTTCTACCGACGTGCTTTGCACACAAGTGGCTGGCGGGTGTCTGTTTCTCCAACTTTAGTTGAATCGAATTTGACTATGGCCGGTCCTTGTTGAAGGTTAAAACAACACACTTGATGAAAAATCGTTGTGGTTTTGACGCGTAGGTAAGAACGGTTCTTGCTAGAAGCCTGTAGCAGCCACGTAAAACTTGCAACAACAAAGTAGAGGACGTCTAACTTGTTTTTGTAGGGCATGTTGTGATGTGATATGGTCAATACATGATGTGATATAAGTTATTGTATGAGATGATCATGTTTTGTAAAAGTTATCGGCAACTGGCACGAGCCTTATGGTTATCACTTTATTGTATGAAATGCAATCGCCATGTAATTGCTTTACTTTATCACTATGCGGTAGATAGTTGTAGAAGCAGTAGTTGGCGAGACGACAACGACTCTACGATGGAGATCAAGGTGTCAAGCCGGTGACGATGGAGATCATGACGATGCTTTGGAGATGGAGATCAAAAGCACAAGATGATGATGGCCATATCATGTGACATATTTTTGATTGCATGTGATGTTTATCTTTTTATGCATCTTATTTTGCTTTGTATGGCGGTAACATTATAAGATGACCCCTCACTAAATTTCAAGGTATAAGTGTTCGCCCTGAGTATGCAACGTTGCTACAGTTCGTCGTGCCGAGACACCACGTGATGATCGCGTCTGATAAGCTCTACGTTCACATACAACAGGTGTAAGACAGTTTTGCATGTGGAAAATACTCGGGTTAAACTTGACGAGCCTAGGATATGCAGATATGTCCTCGGAACACTGAGATCGAATGGTCGAGCGTGAATCATATAGTAGATATGATCAACATAGTGATGTTCACCATTGAAAACTACTCCATCTCACGTGATGATCAGACATGGTTTAGTTGATATGGATCACGTGATCCTTTAGATGAATAGAGGGATGTTTATCTAAGTGGGAGTTCTTAAGTAATATGATTAATTGAACTTTAATTTATCATGAACTTAGTCCTGATAGTTTTTGCATATCTATGTTGTTGTAGATCAATGGCCCGTGCTACCGTTCCCTTAAATTTTAATGTGTTCCTAGAGAAAGCTAAGTTGAAAGATGATGGTAGCAACTACACGGACTGGGTCCTTAACTTGAGGATTATCCTCATTGCTGCACAAAAGAATTACGTCCTGGAAGCAGCGCTAGGTGTGCCACCCCCCAGCAACTACAGACGTTGTGGACGCCTGGTAGTCGCGTGTTGATGACTACTCGATAGTTCAGTGTGCCATGCTTCACGGCTTACAACCGGGACTTGAAAGACGTTTTGAACGTCATGGAGCATATGAGATGTTCCAGGAGTTGAAGTTAATATTTCAAGCAAATGCCCGAGTTGGGAGATATGAAGTCTCCAACAAGTTCTATAGCTGCAATATGAAGGAGAACAGTTCTATCAGTGAACACATACTTAGAATGTTTGGGTACCATAACAACTTGACTCAGCTGGGAGTTAATCTTCCTGATGATAGTGTCATTGACAAAATTCTTCAATCACTACCACCAAGCTATAAAGGCTTCGTGATGAACTATAACATGCAAGGGATGGAAAAGACAATTCCCGAGCTCTTCACAATGCTTAAGGCTGCGGAGGTAGAAATCAAGAAGGAGCATCAAGTGTTGATGGTCAACAAGACCACCAGTTTCAATAAAAAGGGCAAATGGAAGATGGGGAACTTCAATAAGAATATCAAGCAAGTTGCTACTCCCAGGAAGAAGCCCAAGTCTGGACCTAAGCCTGAACCTGAGTGCTTCTACTGCAAAGGGACTGGTCACTGGAAGCAGAACTGCCCCAAGTATTTGGCGGATAAGAAGGATGGCAAAGTGAAAGGTATATTTGATATACATGTTATTGATGTGTACCTTACTAATGCTCATAGTAGTACCTGGGTATTTGATACTAGTTCTGTTGCTCATATTTGCAACTCGAAACAGGGGCTACGGATTAAATGAAGATTGGCTAAGGACGAGGTGACGATGCACGTCTGAAATGGTTCCAAGGTCGATGTGATCGTCGTCGGCATGCTACCTCTACATATACCTCCGAGATTAGTTTTAGACCTGAATAATTGTTATTTGGTGCCAGCGTTGAGGATGACCATTATATCTGGATCTTGTTTGATGTCATACGGTTATTCATTTAAATCAAAGAATAATGGTTATTCTATTTATATGAGTAATATCTTTTATGGTCATGCACCCTTGATGAGTGGTGTATTTTTGTTGAATCTCGATCGTAGTGATACACATATTCATAATATTGAAGCCAAAAAATTCCAAACTTAATAATAGTGCAACTTATTTGTGGCATTGCCGTTTAGGTCATATTGGTGTAAAGCGCATGAAGAAACTCCATGATGATGGGCTTTTGGAATCACTTGATTACGAATCACTTGATTCTTGCGAACCATGCCTCATGGGCAAGATGACTAAGACTCCATTCTCCGGAACAATGGAACGAGCAACTAACTTATTGGAAATAATACATACTAATGTATGCAGTCCGGTGAGTGTTGTGGCTCGCGGCGAGTATCATTATTTTCTGACCTTCATAGATGATTTGAGCAGATATGGATCTACTTAATGAAACATAAGTCTGAAACATTTGAAAAGTTCAAAGAATTTCAGAGTGAAGTGGAAAATCATCGTAACAAGAAAATAAAGTTTCTACGATCTGATCGCGGAGGCGAATATTTGAGTTATGAGTTTGGTCTTCATTTGAAACAATGTGGAATAGTTTTGCAACTCACACCACCTAGAACACCAGAGCATAATGGTGTGTCCGAACGTCATAACCGTACTTTATTAGATATGGTGTGATCTATGATGTCTCTTACCGATTTACCACTATCATTTTGGGGTTAAGCTTTAGAGACGGCTGCATTCACATTAAATAGGGCACCATCTAAATCTGTTGAGACGACACCATATGAACTATGGTTTGGCAAGAAACCTAAGCTGTCGTTTCTTAAAGTTTCGGGTTGCGATGCTTATGTGAAAAAGCTTCAACCTGATAAGCTTGAACCCAAATCGGAGAAATGCGTCATCATAGGATTCCCAACGGAAACTATTGGGTACACCTTCTATCACAGATCCGAAGGCAAGATATTCGTTACATTATAAGATGACCCCTCACTAAATTTCAAGGTATAAGTGTTCGCCCTGAGTATGCAACGTTGCTACAGTTCGTCGTGCCGAGACACCACGTGATGATCGGGTGTGATAAGCTCTACGTTCACATACAATAGGTGTAAGACAGTTTTGCACATGGAAAATACTCGGGTTAAACTTGACGAGCCTAGGATATGCAGATATGGCCTCGGAACACTGAGATCGAAAGGTCGAGCGTGAATCATATAGTAGATATGATCAACATAGTGATGTTCACCATTGAAAACTACTCCATCTCACGTGATGATCAGACATGGTTTAGTTGATATGGATCACGTGATCCTTTAGATGAATAGAGGGATGTTTATCTAAGTGGGAGTTCTTAAGTAATATGATTAATTAAACTTTAATTTATCATGAACTTAGTCCTGATAGTTTTTGCATATCTATGTTGTTGTAGATCAATGGCCCGTGCTACCGTTCCCTTAAATTTTAATGTGTTCCTAGAGAAAGCTAAGTTGAAAGATGATGGTAGCAACTACACGGACTGGGTCCTTAACTTGAGGATTATCCTCATTGCTGCACAAAAGAATTACATCCTGGAAGCAGCGCTAGGTGTGCCACCCCCCAGCAACTATAGACGTTGTGGACGCCTGGTAGTCGCGTGTTGGTGACTACTTGATAGTTCAGTGTGCCATGCTTTACGGCTTACAATCGGGACTTGAAAGACGTTTTGAACTTCATGGAGCATATGAGATGTTCCAGGAGTTGAAGTTAATATTTCAAGCAAATGCCCGAGTTGGGAGATATGAAGTCTCCAACAAGTTCTATAGCTGCAATATGAAGGATAACAGTTCTATCAGTGAACACATACTTAGAATGTTTGGGTACCATAACAACTTGACTCAGCTGGGAGTTAATCTTCCTGATGATAGTGTCATTGACAAAATTCTTCAATCACTACCACCAAGCTATAAAGGCTTCGTGATGAACTATAACATGCAAGGGATGGAAAAGACAATTCCCGAGCTCTTCACAATGCTTAAGGCTGTGGAGGTAGAAATCAAGAAGGAGCATCAAGTGTTGCTGGTCAACAAGACCACCGGTTTCAATAAAAAGGGCAAATGGAAGATGGGGAACTTCAATAAGAATAACAAGCAAGTTGCTACTCCCAGGAAGAAGCCCAAGTCTGGACCTAAGCCTGAACCTGAGTGCTTCTACTGCAAAGGGACTGGTCACTGGAAGCAGAACTGCCCCAAGTATTTGGCGGATAAGAAGGATGGCAAAGTGAAAGGTATATTTGATATACATGTTATTGATGTGTACCTTACTAATGCTCATAGTTGTGCCTGGGTATTTGATACTGGTTTTGTTGCTCATATTTGCAACTCGACACAGGGGCTACGGATTAAACGAAGATTGGCTAAGGACGAGGTGACGATGCATGTCCGAAATGGTTCCAAGGTCGATGTGATCGTCGTCGGCATGCTACCTCTACATATACCTTCGGGATTAGTTTTAGACCTGAATAATTGTTATTTGGTGCCAGCGTTGAGGATGACCATTATATCTGGATCTTGTTTGATGTCATACGGTTATTCATTTAAATTAGAGAATAATGGTTATTCTATTTATATGAGTAATATCTTTTATGGTCATGCACCCTTGATGAGTGGTGTATTTTTGTTGAATCTCGATCGTAGTGATACACATATTCATAATATTGAAGCCAAAAAATCCAAACTTAATAATAGTGCAACTTATTTGTGGCACTGCCGTTTAGGTCATATTGGTGTAAAGCGCATGAAGAAACTCGATGATGATGGGCTTTTGGAATCACTTGATGCTTGCGAACCATGCCTCATGGGCAAGATGACTAAGACTCCATTCTTCGGAACAATGGAACGAGCAACTAACTTATTGGAAATAATACATACTAATGTATGCAGTCCGGTGAGTGTTGTGGCTCGCGGCGAGTATCGTTATTTTCTGACCTTCATAGATAATTTGAGCAGATATGGATCTACTTAATGAAACATAAGTCTGAAAAATTTGAAAAGTTCAAAGAATTTCAGAGTGAAGTGGAAAATCATCGTAACAAGAAAATAAAGTTTCTACGATCTGATCGCGGAGGCGAATATTTGAGTTACGAGTTTGGTCTTCATTTGAAACAATGTGGAATAGTTTCGCAACTCACACCACCTGGAACACTAGAGCATAATGGTGTGTCCGAACGTCATAACCGTACTTTATTAGATATGGTGTGATCTATGATGTCTCTTACCGATTTACCACTATCATTTTGGGGTTAAGCTTTAGAGACGGCTGCATTCACATTAAATAGGGCACCATCTAAATCTGTTGAGACGACACCATATGAACTGTGGTTTGGCAAGAAACCTAAGCTGTCGTTTCTTAAAGTTTTGGGTTGCGATGCTTATGTGAAAAAGCTTCAACCTGATAAGCTTGAACCCAAATCGGAGAAATGCGTCATCATAGGATTCCCAAAGGAAACTATTGGGTACACCTTCTATCACAGATCCGAAGGCAAGATATTCATTACTAAGAATGGGTCCTTTCTAGAGATGGAGTTTCTCTCAAATAAGTGAGTGGGAGGAAAGTAGAACTTGATGAGGTAGTTGTACCTTCTCTCGAATTGGAAAGTAGTTCATCATAGAAATCAGTTCCAGTGATGGCTACACCAATAAGTGAGGAAGTTAATGATGATGATCATGAAACTTCAGATCAAGTTACTATCGAACCTCGTAGGTCAACCAGAGTATGTTCCGCACGAGAGTGGTACGGTAATCCTGTTCTGGAAGTCATGTTACTAGACCATGACAAACCTAAGAACTATGAGGAAGCGATGATGAGCCCAGATTCCGTGAAATAGCTTGAGGCCATGAAATCTGAGATGGGAGATCCATGTATGAGAACAAAGTATGGACTTTGGTTGACTTGCTCGATGATCGGCAAGCCATAGAAAATAAATGGATCTTCAAGAAGAAGACTGACACTGACGGTAATGTTACTATCTACAAAGCACGACTTGTTGCGAAAGGTTTTTGACAAGTTCAAGGAGTTGACTATGATGAGACCTTCTCACCCGTAGCGATGCTTAAGTCAGTCTGAATCATGTTAGCAATTACCGCATTTTATGATTATGAAATTTGGCAAATGGATGTCAAAACTGCATTCCTTATGGATTTCTTAAAGAAGAGTTGTATATGATGCAACCAGAAGGTTTTGTTGATCCTAAAGGTGCTAACAAAGTGTGGAAGCTCCAGGATCCATTTATGGACTGGTGCAAGCCTCTCGGAGTTGGAATATATGTTTTGATAGTGTGATCAAAGCATATGGTTTTATATAAACTTTTGGAGAAGCCTGTATTTACAAGAAAGTGAGTGGGAACTCTATAGCATTTCTAATATTATATGTGGATGGCATATTGTTGATTGGAAATGATATAGAATTTCTGGATAGCATAAAAGGATACTTGAATTAGAATTTTTCAATGAAAGACCTCGGTGAAGCTGCTTATATATTGGGCATCAATATCTATAGAGATAGATCAAGACGCTTAATTGGACTTTCACAAAGCACATACCTTGATAAAGTTTTGAAGAAATTCAAAATGGATCAGTCAAAGAAAGGGTTCTTGCCTGTGTTACAAGGTGTGAAGTTGAGTCAGACTCAATGCCCGACCACTGCAGAAGATAGAGAGAAAATGAAACTCATTCCTTATGCCTCAGCCATAGGTTCTATCATGTATACAATGCTGTGTACTAGACCTAATGTGTGCCCTGCTATAAGTTTAGCAGGGAGGTACCAAAGTAATCCAGGAGTGGATCACTGGACAATGGTCAAGAACATCCTGAAATACCTGAAAAGTACTAAGGATATGTTTCTCATTTATGGAGGTGAGAAAGAGCTTGTAGTAAATGGTTACATCGATGCAAGCTTTGACACTGATCTAGATGACTCTAAGTCACAAACCAGATACGCATTTATATTAAATGGTGGAGCTGTCAGTTGGTGCAGTTCCAAACAGAGCGTCATGGCGGGATCTACGTCTGAAGTGGAGTACATAGGTGCTTCAGAAGCAGCAAATGAAGGAGTCTGGATGAAGCAGTTCATATCCGATCTAGGTGTAATACCTAGTGCATCGGGTCCAATGAAAAACTGTTGTGACAACACTTGAGCAATTGCCTTGGTGAAGGAATCCAGATTTCACAAGACAACCAAACACATCAAGAGATGCTTCAACTCTATCCGCGATCAAGTCAAGGAGGGAGACATAGAGATTTGCAAAATACATATGGATCTGAATGTTGTAGACCCGTTGCCTAAGCCTCTTCCACGAGCAAAACATGATCAGCACCAAGACTCCATGGGTGTTAGAATCATTACTATGTAACCTAGATTATTGACTCTAGTGCAAGTGGGAGACTGAAGGAAATATGCCCTAGAGGCAATAATGAAGTTGTTATTTATATTTCCTTACATCATGATAAATGTTTAGTATTCATGCTAGAATTATATTTACCGGAAACTTGATACATGTGTGAATACATAGACAAAACAGAGTGTCCCTAGTATGTCTCTACTTGACTAGATCGTTAATCAAAGATGGTTAAGTTTCCTGACCATGGACATGTGTTGTCATTTGATGAACGGGATCACATCATTAGAGAATGATGTGATGGACAAGACCCATCCGTTAGCTTAGCATAATGATCGTTAAAGTTTAATTTCTATTGCTTTCTTCATGACTTATATATATTCCTCTAACTATGAGATTATGCAACTCCCGAATGCTGGAGGAACACATTGTGTGCTATCTACAGTCACAATGTAACTGGATGATTATAATGATTTGCTACAGGTGTCTCCGAAGGTGTTTGTTGGTTTGGCATAGATCAAGATTAGGATTTGTCACTCCGAGTATCGGAGAGCTATCTCTGGGCCCTGTCGGTAATGCACATCACTATAAGCCTTGCAAGCAATGTGACTAATGAGTTAGTTGTAGGATGATGTATTATAGAACGAGTAAACATACTTGCCGGTAATGAGATTGAACTAGGTATGAGGATGCCGGCGATCGAATCTCGGGCAAGTAACATACTGATGACAAAGGGAATAACGTATGTTGTTCTTGCAGTTTGACCGATAATGATCTTCGTAGAATATGTAGGAACCAATATGAGCATCCAGGTTCCGCTATTGGTTATTGACCGGAGATATGTCTCGGTCATGTCTACATAGTTCTCAAACCTGTAGGGTTCGCACGCTTAACGTTTGATGACGATTTGTATTATGAGTTATGTGTTTTGGTGACCGAAGATTGTTCGGAGTCCGGGATGAGATCACAGACATGATGAGGAGTCTCGAAATGGTCGAGAGATAAATATTGATATATTGGACGATGATATTCGGACGCCAGAATGGTTTCGGAATGGTTCGGGTATATATCAGAGTACCGAGGGGTTACCAGAACCCCCCGGGGAAGTATTGGGCCTACATGGGCCTTAGTGGAGAGAGAGAGCGGGGAGACCGCAAGGGGTGGCGCGCGCGCCCCTCCAAGGGAACCCGAATAGGACAAGGACGAGGTGGCACGGCCCCCTCTCCCTCTCCCTCTCCCTGTCCTTCCTTTTCCCCCTCCGATGAGAAAGGAAAAGGGGGGGCGAATCCTACTAGGAGTGGATTCCTAGTAGGACTCACGCCCCCATGGCGCGCCCCCTTGGTGGCCGGCCTCCTCTTCCCCTGCTTTATATATGGGGGTCACCCCATAGCACATCAGTTATTCTCTTACCCATGTGCGGTGCCCCCCTCCATAGTTTACTCCTCCGGTCATAGCGTCGTAGTGCTTAGGCGAAGCCCAGCGTGGATCACATCACCATCACCGTCACCATGCCGTCGTGCTGATGCAAATCTCCCTCGACCCTTTGCTAGATCAAGAGCTCAAGGGACGTCATCGAGATGAACGTGTGCTGAACTCGGAGGTGCCATATGTTCGGTACTAGATCGGTTAGATCATGAAGACATTTGACTACATCAACCGCGTTAACCTAACGCTTCCGCTTTTGGTCTACGAGGGTACGTGGACACAGTCTCCCCCTCTCGTTGCTATGCATCTCCTAGATAGATCTTGCGTGATTGTAGGATTTTTTTTGAAATTGCATGCTACGTTCCCCAACATCGAGCGCCCCTTAGTATGCTGGGTTCGGCATGGGATCACCGGGCCCAAAAGCGGGCCGAGCCGGTGGATTTCGGCGTCTTGGGGGCGCGACTGGGGGGTTTTATGGGTGCCGGCGCTAAAAAAGTCGCCCTGGGGGGCCTGTTGGGGGCGGCTGGAGATGCTCTAAGCAATGAGTTACCGAAAATGCATCGAACCAAGGAGCACAGCCGAATCAAAAGAAGTACACACCCCATCTTTTCTGCACTTGAAGAAGACCAATCTGGGATGTTCTGGCATGGTAGAAACACGACGCACGACCTGCCGCGGACAGTCGTCGCACTTTATGAGTGGCAACGGTGAGCCGACGAGTCGCTGGCCAGCGCCAAGACCGGGCGACGGCCGGGAGGGTCTTTACCGGCGAACCGCCGATGGGATAGATCTGAGCGGCTAGCGGCGGAGTCAATACCTACATGCGGCGCGGAGGCATTGCTGGGCCTGTGCGGTCCGGTACAAGGCCAATTCATGGCAAGGCGCAATCGCTGGCTGCCGAATGCGGCAAATCTCATTGCCGCAGATCTATCGGTTGGCCACCGGTGCTAGGGCGAGAAAGGCACAAATCTGGTAGCCGTGCTTTGGGCGGCCGGGCCGGACAGCGGTACGGACAAGAAAATGAGCGGCGACGACTATTGCAGGGGTAGGAGGTGAGGGGCGACGTGTCACGCCCAATATGCGACCCTATCCAAAAGGAACTCGAAGGTCCCACCAAGGATAGACCCGCATATTGAAACGCTTTTGCAAGGTGGATATCATTACATCAACATTACATAATAGATAGGGATACATACAAAAGGCATACAATGCCACACGAATACAACATCATCTTACCTAAGAGCAACATCCGACTACGGATGAAACACAAACAGAAACTCAAACGACATCCACCCTGCTAGCCCAGGCTGCCGACCTGGAACCTATCCCCTGATCAAAGAAGAAGCAGAAGAAGAACTCCAAAACAAGCAAACATCGCTCTCGTGTCAAGATCATCGCATAACCTGTACCTGCAACTGTTGTTGTAGTAATCTGTGAGCCACGAGGACTCAGCAATCCCATTACCATGGTTATCAAGACTAGCAAAGCTTAATGGGAAAGGAAGGGGTAAAGTGGTGAGGTTGCAGCAGCGTCTTAGCAAATATGGTGGCTAACATGCGCAAATGAGAGCGAGAAGAGAAACAATGGAACGGTCGTGAAGCTAGCAAAGATCAAGAGGTGATCCTGAACTCCTACTTACGTCAAACATAACCCAGAAACTGTGTTCATTTCCCGGACTCCGCCGAGAAGAGACCATCACGGCTACACACGCGGTTGATGCGTTTTAATTCGGATATGGTGTCAAGTTATCTACAACCGGACATTAACAAATTCCCATCTGCCACATAACCGCGGGCATGGCTTTCGAAAGATAATACCCTGCAGGGGTGTCCCAACTTAGCCCATGATAAGCTCTCGCGATCAACGAAGGACATTCCTTCTCCCAGGAAGACCCGATCAGTCTCAGAATCCCAGTTTACAAGACATTTCGACAATGGTAAAACAAGACTAGCAAAGCCGCCCGATGCGCCGACAATCCCGATAGGAGCTGCACATATCTCGTTCTCTGGGCAACACCGGATAGGTCAGCCTACGAGTAAAACCAACCCTTGAGTTGCCCCGAGGTGGCCCCACAGTCTGCCCGGTTCGGACCAACACTTAGACAAGCACTGGCCCAGGGGGCTAAAATAAAGATGACCCTCGAGAGAGCGACTCCCAAGGGAAAAGTAGGTGGTGGTGAGGCAAATGGTAAAACCAAGGTTGGGCCTTACTGGAGGAGTTTTATTCAAAGCGAACTGTCAAGGGGGTCCCATAAATCACCCAACCGCGTAAGGAACGCAAAATCCGGGAACATAACACCGGTATGACGAAAACTAGGGCGGCAAGAGTGGAACAAAACACCAGGCATAAGGCCGAGTCTTCCACCCTTTACCAAGTATATAGATGCATTAATTAAAATAAGAGATATTGTGATATCCCAACATAAATCCTGTCCACCATGGAGCAATCTTCAACTTCACCTGCAACTAGCAACGCTATAAGAGGGCTGAGCAAAGCGGTAACATAGCCAAGCAACGGTTTGCTAGGAAGGGTGCAAAAGGTTAGAGGCTGACATGGCAAATGGGGAGGCTTGAAGAGCAAATGATAGGTAGCGCAGCAAAGCGATAGAACGAAGCAACTAGCATAGCAATGATAGTAGTGAGATCCAAGGTAGCGGTCATCTTGCCTGAAATCCCGCACGGAAGAAGAACGAGTCCATGAAGAAGATGAAGCCACGAAGACGAACCAAGCGTAGCCGAGCGAATCCTCACGATCGCAACGGAACGGGAACTATCGGAAAGAAGCACACAACATAGTAAAGACACCACACATAGACAAGACATGATGCACAACAAGCATGATGCATGACAAGGCTACATGAAGCTACTCATGGCAAGAGATGATGCAACCAAGAGAAACACATCAAGGCAAGTTTAAATGAGGCCGGGAACAACATATAACAATTCCGGTAAGTCCTCATATGCAAATTTCAAAATTGGTCCAGATCTAAATAAACCTTATGTTCAAGTTGTTAAACAGCAAGTTAAAATGCACCAAAATGATCTACACGAGATTCTAGTCAAGTTACATATAAAGTTCATTAGATTCGGAGCTACGGCCTAGAAGATATGAGCAAAACAAGTTGAACATGGCATTGATGCCAAAGGCATTTAAACATCAAGCAAACACCTCAAAACAAGGATTCAACATGATAATATGAAAATACATGCAATTCTAAGCAAGTTTCATATAGAGCACACTCAAAACGGAGCAACGGTTCAACACATACACTCTATACAAGGCATAACAACAATCTGTCCAAAACAGCAACTAGGCATCTTGCAAGCATCAAAACAACAAGCTATAGCACCCCAACATAATAAAAAAGGCATGTACATGATGTACATGTAAGGCATAACAAAACATGAACAATGAGCTATCTCCAGAAATCACTAGAACATGCTCAAACACACATGACAAGATTGCAAATAATAGCAGTTTCAGACTTTACAGAAATAACATCAGGTAGCATTGTTTAGAGCTATCAAACAATATGTTACAGGAACTCAACAGGGTAAACAAAGGCATGGCATGAATCTACTAATTGCATAGAATAAAAGTCCCTTACTGACCATGAGGCAAAAAGGGTCAGAAGATATAATGGCACCCATGTAAACATGGCAAGTTATATGACAGATTCATACATGGCAGGAACAACAATAAGTAGGCATGTTGGTGAGCTTGAACCACTCACTACAGAGCAATACATGGCATGGCAAGGCAACCAACAGTAAGAAGACATGTTTATGAAGCTAAGCATGTCAAGATCAAGTTCATAGGGTGCATGGATCACTAGCAACAATCATGGCAACGTTGAACTTAAAGTTAACAGGCTGATAGCAACAATATTTAGCAACTTTGGAGCAAGATTACAACAATCTAGAGCAAGCTATAAATGCAACCAGAGGCATGGATGGATAGAGCATGACATGTATCACAAAACACCCTTAGTGAACATCTCCAGATTATGCACGAAATGACTTGTAGCAGCAGGTTTACATGGTATCACAAAATAACAGATTCAGCCTAGCAAAACAGTAACAGCAAGTACCCTCCTTAACAAGCTTGATGCACTCAGCACACAACTCTCAAAAATACATGGATTGCACCTCTGTGAATATGGCATGGCATAGATTAAAACACATGTAGACATCAACCTCATAGGATGCACACATCAAACATGGCAAAAATGACAAATGAGCATGTTATAACAGTTTCAGCAGATTAACAGCAACATGCACTCTTGCAATGATGATTCGGGCATCAAGATGAACTCAAAAGAACATGATGCAATGTAATGAAATGAAGTACTCGTCGAGGAGAACTATTTGACATATTATACGCACGAAACGAAGCAGTATGCAGCAAGTTATGGCATGTCAAACAGGGCACCAGAATATGCAAATATCAAGGACTTAGCAGTTTTTCCAAAAAAACTGAACATGCGTCGAATAGTAAAACGCGCACGGGGCGGGGTTTAGACGGGCTGCTCACCCTGGGCTCGGCCCAGCACGACGGAGGACGAGGCGTGCCGGAGGTGGGGTTGCTGGGCCAGGGAGGCTGGGCTGCGACCCACTGGGCCGGAGGGGGATGCGGCCCACGCACGGGGCACACGCGGTCAACGGGCAGCGGGACGGGATCGGGCTCCTCCCGATCTCGCCAGGCGGCGGCGGCGCCAGAGTTCAAGCGCCGGCGAGGGTGCAGCGACGGCGGGGTGGTCGAAGGGCGCTGGGGAAGGCCGGATCTGGTCGCTCCGGACCCGTTCTGGCCGGATCCGGAGGCAACACGCGACGGGATGGCAGCGAGGAAGCTCCGGCGGCGCCGCCGCCTTCCTGTAGAGAGAAACAAGGAGATGAGGGAGAGAGAAAAGGAGAGGGAAAGGAGGAGACGGCAGCGGGCGGCGCGACCTGGTGCGCCGGAGGAGGGGATCTGCGGCAGAGGGACGCCGACGGGGCGCGAGGCGCTCGGGAGGCGGAGCAGCTCGCGGGGAGCCAGGCTCCTGCAGCTGCGGGTGGCGGGGCACAGGGACGGGCGAGCGGCGGCGCGCGCGGGCCGGAGCGTGGCCCAGATCGGGCCCGGGGCGGGCCGCACCTGGGTTCCGCGGGCTGCGTTGACGAGGAGCGGGGCTGGGGCGACGTGGAGGCGCAGGAGAGGCCGGGAGCACCGGTTGGCGGCGGCTGACCACTCTGGTGGTGCCACTTGGCGGCAGAGGAGCGGGCTGGCGCGGAAAACGATGAGGGGCGGCGGCTAGAGGTAGGTGGAGGGCTAGGGGTGCCCAAAAATGGCAAGGGGGCGTCTTAAGTAGGCAGGGGTCTAGGGTTAGGGGTTTTGAGGGGGTTTTGGGGGCATTACGGAGCCTCCGATCGTGATCCGATGGATCTGATCGCGAGGGGGGGTTAGGCAGGCCTAGGTGGGCTGAGAAGAGAGTGCTTGGGCTGAGGGGAGAGAATAGAAGTGCAGCCCGGAAAGGGTTTTCGGAGACCGAAAACATCCGACGAATAAACCGGCAAGGGTGCCGCTACGGATGAGGGTTGGGCTATCAAACGGACTCCGAATGCGACGAAATTTGATAGGCGGTCTATCCACACTATAATAAGACCACACGCCAAGTTTCATCCCATTCCGAGAACATTTAACACCCGCTCACAACGAGAGACAAAAAGGGGGACGCCGGAGGACATAGGAGTGTCGGATTGCAAAACGGACAACGGGGAAAAAGCTCGGATGCATGAGACGAACACGCATGCAATGCAATGCATAAGATGACATGATGCAAAATGCAACACGCAAGGAAATGACATGGCAACGACGGAGAATAACTGGCAGACACCTGGCGCATCGAAACCGGGGCGTTACACGACGGGAGGGGGAGGAGAAGAGAAAAGGGGCGTCAATGTCCCTCATGGGAAGGCCAGGGAAGGACAAGGGCACGTGCCCCACCCGTCCGCGTGTGCCCGTTTTGAAGCAAACACAGTACAAATTTGGGCTGGGAAAGGGTCAAAACGAGACGAAAAATGGACGTTTGTTCGTTTGCTCCCGCGCGTTGGGTCGTGTTTTGTGTCCGTTGAACCCCAAACTGACGCAGGTGGACCATTTGGAATCATGCGTTCGAGTTGGCCTTATTTCTCCGCGTCCCGAGTCTTCTTCTTCATGTTTGGTGTCTGAATGTTGTTGCCATGGCAGCATTTACCTTCCAGGTCACCTCCTCGACGTCTGCATTGGGTGTGAGGCCTGTCTGTGAGGGTTGCCGGGAGGAGGGAGGGATGGCTCCTTCTCTCGTGGCAGCTCTTGCCTTTTGCGTAGTTTCTAGTTTGAAAGTTCTCTTTATAAAAAAGGAAGTATCACCTAAGCCTTAGATGGGAAGGAAGGAATATATAAGCTCACTTGATTTAGCTGGGTTTTAGCTATGCTATCAAACTCATTTTGGTCGTGCTCACTACGTAACACTGAACTGTCGGCAGAGGAATCAGGATATCGTAATTGCATTCTCGGATAACTTTACTTCAAACCATGTACCCGGTGGAGCGGTCGCCGTGTGAGCGCATACGTGGTTCAGGGAGCCGTGGCGGAGGGCAGGCTGAGCTGCAGCAGCAGCCGGCAAGGGCGATGGAGAAGCTGGAGTGGAGCACCGATCCATATGGCGCGCATCGCCCGCCCCGGCCAGTGGCCGAGGAAGGGAATGGGGGATGAGGATGTCGCTCCCGAGCGAGGGCTGTGGGGGGCGGGTGCAGCCGGAGGGCGGACTACCGGCCGATGGCTCGTGTGGCCCTGATCTCAGGTCCTATGCCAAGGATGATGATGGATGGTCTTTAGCGCATGAGGCGGCACCGTCTTCGGAGAAGAGGGTGTTCAAGGGGAGGTCCGATCTTCACGGCGTAGTGTCAATAAATGGATGGGGATAACTAGCTGCAAGCAGCCGGAAAATGGAAATAAGAGATTATGACCCGATGAGGAGGATGCTCACAGAAGCTTGCAATCTGAACATTTGCCGATCCACAACCCGCAATACTACCCCACACAACCATGCTCAAGTCGTGGAGCACGGGATAGGTGCAATCCGCAAGGGAAACCACGAACTCTAACCCACACAACATGATCTAGTCGTGGAGCACGAATTAGGAGCAATTTCTCAAGGAATCACGAGAATAAGGGTAACAAGAGCTCTCCAATCTCAGGAGGAGTCTATGGCTTTGGTCTTTGATAGAAATGGGAAAAGTCCCCGACGAAGGGAAGAGCTAGCCTATTTATAATCAGGACAACCCCCTTGGATAGGTGTGAAAGAGACCTAGCTTCTGGAAACAGCTTCGGTGTGAAAGTGAACCAACTTTGTTTGACTAAATGGCTTCAAGACTTAATGATGTAGCTTCTGGAAAACTCTCGTTGGAGGTGGTTGGTAGTTCCCGACCAAACATTGTTCACTCGGGTTGAACAATGTTTCCTTCAATAGAAAACTCAAGCTTTGGAAACCTTTCGCAAGTTGGGATATCCAAACTTGTGCAAAACATTGTTTCATCAGAATCAAAACAATGTTTCTTCAGTAGACAACTCATTTATTCATGAGCTCCTAACTTTGTTTCTTCGCCATAAAACATTGTTTTGCACGAACTAAAATGTGTTTGGCCTTCTTCAATATTGCACCTGAGTTCAACCAACAACAAAGGAGGTGAAGGCACAACCATGTTTTCAAGGTCAAATGATAGACTTAAGTTAGCGTCCACCTAATCATGTATTTGCATTCCACGACTTGTGATTGGACCGTTGATGATTGGTGGTGTGGTGCCCATGGTTGGGTTGTCCTCATCACCCTCCCCCTCTTGAGAAGGAGTCGTCCTCGTCTCTAATGGCCCAAAGTATGGGGAATGATCGGAGACATTGAAGGTTGGGCTAACACCATATTCTTCTGGAAGATCGATCTTGTAAGCATTGTCGTTGATCCTCTCAAGCACCACAAATGGTCCATCACCGTGTGGCTGGAACTTGCACTTGCGTTGCTCAGGAAAACGGTCCTTCCGAAGGTGTACCCATACCAAATCGCCTTGCTCGAACACCAGCTTCTTCGTGTTCTTGTTTACCCCCTTCGTATATTATTCGGTCATTTTCTCAATGTTCTCCTTTGCTTGGGCATGAAATTTCTTGATGAAATTAGCACGCTTACTTGCATCAAGGCTGGTTCTTTCTTGTAGTGGCAAAGGCAAAAGATCGATGGAGCAATAAGTTTGAAGCCATAAACAAGTCCAAATGTGAAAAATTTAATGGTCGAATGTACCGCCCTGTTATACGCGAACTCCACATGAGGTAGGCACTCTTTCCACATCTTCAAATTCTTCTTGAGGACTGCATGCAGCATCATGGAAAATGTCCGGTTGACAACTTCAGTCTGTCCATCAGTTTGTGGGTGGCACGTCGTGGAAAATAGGAGCTTGGTGCCAAGTTTTCCCCACAAGGTCTTCCAAAAGTAGCTCAGGAATTTGGTGTCAGGGTCTGACACAATCGGGCATGGTACTCCATGTAGCCGCACAACTTCACTGAAAAACTAATCTGCAATGTGTGAAGCATCATCGCTCTTATGACATGGGATGAAATGTGACATTTTGCTAAAATGATCAACTACCACAAACACCGAGTCACTCCCCCTCTTAGTCCATGGTAAACCAAGAACAAAATCCATAGTAATATCTTCCCACAGAGTATTCGAAATAGATAGAGGAGTATATAAGCCATGAGGATTCAAGCGGGACTTAGCTTTGTGACAAATCTCGCATCTCATCACGTAGCGTTCCATGTCACGTCTCAATCGCGGCCAAAAGAAGTGATCGACGAGTATACTTTTAGTTTTCTTGGCTCCAAAATGTCCCATGAGACCACCAGCGTGAGCCTCCTACAAGAGCAACAAATGAACAGAACAATCTGGGATGCACAATTTGTTAGTTCAAAATAGAAATCCATCATGCAAGTGAAACTTCTTCCATCCTTTTCCCATGTTACACTTTGAAAATGGTTCAACAAAGTATGAGTCATTAGCATACAATTCTTTGATGCTTTTTAAACCAAGGATTTTAACATCAAGTTGGGAAAGTAAAATGTGACGCCTAGACAATGCGTCAGCAACAACGTTATTCTTCCCTTTCTTGTACTTGACAATATAAGGAAAAGACTCTATGAACTCACTCCATTTTGCATGTCTACGGTTCAGTTTGAGTTGGCCCTTTAGATATTTTAAAGATTCATGGTCAGAATGTATTACAAACTCTTTTGGCCACAAGTAATGCTGCCATGTTTCCAGAGATCGAACAAGTGCATACAATTCTTTATCATAGATGGAATAATTAAGAGTTGGACCATTAAGCTTCTCACTAAAATAGGCGATGGGTTTACCTTCTTGCATTAGAACTCCACCAATGCCAACACCACTTGAATCACATTAAATCTCAAATGTCTTACCAAAATCAGGAAGTGAAAGCAATGGGGCTGATGTCAATCTCATCTTCAGTTCTTGGAAGGACTTGTCTTGGGCATCACCCCATTGGAATGGAGTGTCTTTCTTCGTTAACTCATCCATTGGTGCAGCAATGGTGCTGAAATCCTTCACGAACTGGCGGTAGAAACTTGCAAGTCCGAGGAAGCTACGTACTTAGCTCACATTTTGTGGAGGCATCCACTCGCGAATAGCCTTGATCTTCTCTTCATCGACTTCCACACCTTTTGCTGAAACAACAAAGCCAAGAAACACAACCTTGTTTGTGCAAAATGTGCACTTTTCCTCCCGTAGGACAGCAAGCACACATTTTATATGTCCAACATGATCCTCCAAAGTTTTGCTATAAATCAATATGTCATCAAAGTAAACCACTACAAACTTGCCAATAAAGGATCTAAGCACATGATTCATCAATCTCATGAAACTACTAGGTGCATTTGTTAATCCAAAAGGCATGACCAACCATTCATACAAGCCAAATTTTGTCTTAAATGCAGTTTTCCATTTGTCACCCTCTTTCATTCTTATTTGGTGGTAACCACCTCACAAATCAATTTTGGAAAATATGGTGGAGCCACAAAGTTCATCAAGCATGTCATCGAGCCTAGGAATAGGGTGTCGATATCTCACAATTATGTTGTTAATGGATCTACAATAAGTGCACATGCGCATGGTACCATCTTTCTTTTTGGAACTAAAAGTATGGGAATAGCACAAGGAGAAAGACTTTCCCTTACATACCCTCTGTTAAGAAGATCTTCTACTTGCCTCTGAATTTCCTTTGTCTCCTCTGGGTTTGCTCGGTACGGTGGTCGGTTTGGTAGTGGGGCGCCCGGAACCAAGTCGATTTGGTGCTCGATGCCCTGCTTTGGTGGCAAACTAGGTGGTACCTCCTTGGGAAACACATCCTCATACTCTTGCAAAAGATCAAAAACAACACTAGGAAGAGTTGAGGGTAAATCGTTAGTAGCCAATAAAGTTTCCTTGTATAGGAGTATATAGAATGGAGTATTAGGTTCTCTCGATTCCCGCATATCCCTTTTCCTAGCCATCATAACTAATCTCTGTTTTTTCCCGGGGCTTGGTCATATTTGGATGTGCAGCTTTTGGCTGTGGAAACACTCCCTGACTATGGTGGTGGCTCACTCGTTGTGTATGATCCCTCTCTCCCTTTTTCTTTCCTTTTATTTTCCTTTCATCAAGATAGACTTCCTTGGGTGTCATGGGCATCCAAGTGAACTTTTCTCCTCCATGGACAAAACATAAGCGATTCACACGCCCGCTAATTTGCACATCACGGTCATGCAACCACGGTCGTCCAAGAAGCAAGTGATAAGCATGCATCGGCACCACATCACACTCAACATCATCTTGATATGTCCCTACTGAAATTGGTATTCGCACGCTGCTAATCACCTTAATTGCGCCCCAATCATTCATCCATTGCATGCGGTATGGATGTGGGTGGCATTCTGTTTGCAATTGAAGCTTCTCGACCATCTCTGTGCTGGCAATATTGTTGCAGCTGCCACTATCAACAATCACTCGACATATCTTTGAGTTGATAAGGCAACGGGTGTGGAAAATATTATGCCGCTGACCCTTTTCCTCCTCCACAACATGGGCATTAAGTGAACGACATACAACCAAAGCTTCACCATGAAGTTCTTCATGAGATAAAATAGTTCCTCCTTCTTCCCAACCTTGATCCTCTTCCACTTCATCATTGCCACCTTCAAGGTAACTTTCAGACTCCCATTCACCTCATTCATTGATGATCATAGTTCGTTTGCTTGGACATTCCGAAGAAATATGACCTCTTCCTTTGCACTTGTGACATTCAATGTCGCTGCTGCACGTAGAACTCTTTTCTGGAGGTGGAGTAGAGGATACTCCTGCTGTAGCTAATGGCCTCTTATCATGATTGCAAAAAGTAGGTGAGGAGGCCGTCGAGGCATGTGGGTGCCTAGGTGGTGCACCCTCAAACTGAGAACCATATGGTTGTTGTGTTCGCTGCCATGAGTGTGTGGTGGTGCGGCCTTGGAAAGCACGAGTACGACCATTACACATATTCTTCTCCTCAACTCTTATAGCTTGATGTACCACATATTGTAATGTATAATAAGGAAACATCTCCACAAAATCTGATATTTTATCATTCAGCCCATGTAAAAAACTCGCCATCTTCGCCTCATCACTTTCACGGGTTCTTGACCGAATTAGCAGCACCTCCATCTCTTTATAGTACTCAATAGTGCAGGAACCTTGAGTGAGCCCCTGCAACCGCTTGTACAATTGCCTCACATAGTATGATGGAACAAAACGATGCCTCATGACTTACTTCATCAAAGTCCAGCTGTAGATATGATTATTGCCTGACATCAACCGATCGTCTTGCAGCTGATTCCACCATGTAAGAGCATAACCAGAGAACTCCATAACAACAAGATAAACTCTCTTGGCTTCAGAAAAACCATGGATGCGAAAGATTTGGTCACACTTCTCTTCCCACTCAATATATGCATCCGGATCCTCTTTGGATCCTCTTTTCCTGTGAATGATGGCACATGTAGTTTCACTCTCTCTTGGTTGTCATAGCCATCCTGATCACGACGTTCATAATGATGAAAATTGCGACCCAAAACAGCACCGCAGCGAGCGGGGAGTAGGGTTCATAGTCCCACACAGCTTCATCTTCGTCAGCATGCTCGGAGAGATCTTCAAGGAAGATGGCATCACCATCATGTGTCGCTCGTCATCAGTGATCAGCAGCAAACCTGCGGGGGTCATGGCCTCGCCTACGAGCTTCTCCTCCATGCAGCCCACCCTCACGGGGGGCAGCAAAGTTGCCATGCCTCCGTTCAACACCAACAACAGGGGCGTCGTGGGCAGCAGCTCCTGCCGCTCTTCCACGACGAACATGGCGATCGTTGTTTCCTTGACGTTGCCGGTTGTCAGCGACTGATACGTCTCCAACGTATCTATAATTTTAGATTGTTCCATGCTATTATATTATCTGTTTTGGATGCTTAATGGGCTTTATTATACACTTTTATACTATTTTTGGGACTAACCTATTAACCGGAGGCCCAGTCCAAATTGTTGTTTTTTTGCCTATTTCAGTGTTTCGCAGAAAAGGAATATCAAACGGAGTCCAAACGGAATGAAACCTTCGGGACAGTGATTTTTGGAACAAACGTGATCCAAAGGACTTGGAGTGGACGTCAAGAAACAAGCAAGGAGGTGACGAGGCAGGGAGGCGCGCCTGCCCCCCTGGGCGCGCCCCCACCCTCGTGGGCCCCTCGCAGCTCCACCGACCTACTTCCCTCCTATATATACCCATATACCCCGAAAACATCCAGGAGCACCATAGATCGGGAGTTCCGCCGCCGCAAGCCTCTGTAGCCACCAAAAACCAATCGGGACCCTGTTCCGGCACCCTGCCGGAGGGGGGGATCCCTCACCGGTGGTCATCTTCATCATCCCGGCGCTCTCCATGACGAGGAGGGAGTAGTTCACCCTCGGGTCTGAGGGTATGTACCGGTAGAAACTTTGGGGCACTCTTTGAAGTTATTTGTGTTGGTTGAATAGATGAATCTGAGATTGTGTGATGCATATCGTATAATCATACCCACGGATACTTGAGGTGACATTGGAGTATCTAGCAGACATTAGATTTTTGGTTGATTTGTGTCTTAAGGTGTTATTCTAGTACGAACTCTATGATAGATCGAACAGAAAGGATAGCTTCATGTTATTTTACAACGGACTCTTGAATAGATCGATCAGGAAGGATAACTTTGAGGTGGTTTCGTACCCTACAATAATTTCTTCGTTTGTTCTCCGCTAGTAGTGACTTTGGAGTGACTCTTTGTTGCATGTTGAGGGATAGTTATATGATCCAGTTATGTTATTATTGTTGAGAGAACTTGCACTGGTGAGAGTATGAACCCTAGGCCTTGTTTCCTAGCATTGCAATCCCGTTTGTGCTCACTTTTATCATTAGTTACCTTGTTGTTTTTATATTTTCAGATTACAAAAACCTATATCTACCATCCATATTGCACTTGTATCACCATTTCTTTGTCGAACTAGTGCACCTATACAATTTGCCATTGTATTGGGTGTGTTGGGGACACAAGAGACTCTTTGACGGTGTCAAAACCGGCGGATCTCGGGTAGGGGGTCCCGAACTGTGCGTCTAGGCGGATGGTAACAGGAGACAAGGGACACGATGTTTTTACCCAGGTTCGGGCCCTCTCGATGGAGGTAAAACCCTACTCCTGCTTGATTGATATTGATGATATGGGTACTACAAGAGTGGATCTACCACAAGATCAAGGAGGCTAAACCCTAGAAGCTAGCCTATGGTATGATTGTTGTTGTTTGTTGTTGTCCTACGGACTAAAACCCTCTAGTTTATATAGACACCGGAGAGGGCTAGGGTTACACAGAGTCGGTTACAATGGTAGGAGATCTACATATCCGTATCGCCAAGCTTGCCTTCCACCCCAAGGAAAGTCCCATCCGGACACGGGACGAAGTCTTCAATCTTGTATCTTCATAGTCTTGGAGTCCGGCCGATGATGATAGTTCGGCTATCTGGACACCCCCTAGTCCAGGACTCCCTCAATAGCCCCTGAACCAGGCTTCAATGACGACGAGTCTGGCGCGCATATTGTCTTCGGCATTGCAAGGCGGGTTCCTCCTCCAAATAGTTCATAGAAGATTGTGAACACTAGGATAGTGTCCGGCTCTGCAAAATAAATTCCACATACCACCGTAGAGAGAATAATATTTACACAAGTTCAATCTGCTGACGTATTTCGCGGCGTGACGTTACCCACGGCCAAGCTTTTATGAATCGTTTTTGTTATACCACCTCAGCGCGTTTAGCGAAGCGGTTTCCTTGGCACGTCTTGTCAAAGCAGAGATCGTGTTCCCCTTATTCCGGGATTCCCATCAATACGGACGTGGGTAACCCAACCGCGCCATTGATTGCGGCATTTGGGAGATAAGCGAGTTTTACCAGGCTGGTGGGGATGCATAGTTTCGTCCGCCCATATATAAGGGGATAAGGATCCACCTTTTTTACCTACGCCTTCTTCCTTCTCCAGCCATGTCTGCGCACTCGAGATCCAGCGCCCAAGTCCGCACATCTCACCTCGACCTTCTCCAGCCATGTCCGGAGCGGGAGGCAAGTGGATGGCCTCCTCCGTTATGGAGGGGCACATCAAGAAGCTGCACGACGCTGGATATCTATCCAGCGACATCGCGCACCGGCTCCCCAACAAGGGGCAGCTCATCCCCACCCCCGGGCCCCATGAGAGGGTGGTATTCCTTCCCCATTTCCTCCGCGGACTAGGCTTCCCGCTCCATCCTTTTGTCCGGGGGCTCATGTTCTACTACGGCCTGGATTTCCATGATCTGGCCCCGAATTTCATCCTCAACATCTCGGTGTTTATCGTCATGTGCGAGGCTTTCCTCTGCATCCAGCCCCACTTCGGCTTGTGGCTCAAGACTTTCAATGTCAAGCCGAAGGTTGTGAAGGGTAGCCAAGCGGAGTGCGGAGGCGCCATAGTGGGCAAAATGCCCAACGTCACTTGGCTCGAGGGCGCCTTCATGGAATCCATCAAAGGGTGGAAATCGTGGTGGTTCTACATCACCGAGCCGCGTGACCCTAAACGGGCAGCGGCCCCCGAATTCAGATCTGGCATCCCCATGCAGCTCACCTCCTGGAAAGAGAAGGGCTTGCTATGGGGTAGTTCGGAGGAGCTGACCGGACTCCAGTCCTGTCTCCAAACCCTGGTGAACAAGAAGCTCAAGCTTGTCAATGTGATCCAGGTCATGCTCGTCCGCTGGATTCTCCCCTGCCAGCAATGGGACTTCAATTTGTGGGAGTTCAATCCGGCACAACACCAGACTTTGAGCGGGCTCTTTGACACTACGTACAAAGATACCTGGAGGGTGCTGTTCAAGGGCGCTGAAGCCCCCACATCCGCTACCGAAGATCGCGGATTCAGCTCGCAGCGTCCAGCTGACGAGGTAAGCTGCGTTATCCTTTACGAGACACTTGCTTTTCATGTTTTGACTTCATGCGGGATCTAAACTCCCAATACCTTTAACAGGCCTAGCAGACGACGTCCGGACAGGTTAACTGTCCGGCTCCCCTTCCAAAAGACCCAGTGGACGCTGTTTTGACAGGGCTGCTGGTCCCGGCACTTTACGTAGTGCCGGAGAAGAAGGCCAAGAAGAAGGCCACGGGAACCCGAAGGAGTTCCCGGCGTCAGGTGGTATTGGACTCATCGTCCGATGACTCCGAGGCGGACTCCTCCCACGAGGACAAGGAGAAGAAAGAGGACTCTCCCCCAGCGGGGGGAGAGAAGAAGAGGAAGGCCTCCACAACGAGGGAGGCCGAAGGGTCCAAGAAGGGGAGGACCCTTCACCCGGACTATTCCGCCAACGTCGGCGAAGGCGACGAGGAGTGGACCTCAAGGGCCAAGCCCCTGGCGAGATCGTGAGTATCAGGACTCCTAGTCGATTTATAATTTGTCGCATGGTGTCCTTCTAATGCCGCATACAACCCTGCTGTCCGCCTAAGGACGATCTTCCCGCTTCGTCGAGCGGGTCCTTGGGCACGTCGGATATGGATTCTCTTCTGACCGCCTCCACCCCCCATGACGCTGACGATGCCGAGGTGGGATCCCGGGAAGGGACCCACCAGGAGGAGGAGGCCCCGGAGGTGCCGCAGGGCAACCTCTCGGACTTTGCACCGGACTTCGCACCGGAACCTGCAGTGGTTCCGGAGTCCGGTGGGTGGCCCCTTCGTAAGAAGGGCAAGACCGCGACACCGGCGGCCTCCGTCCAACCGGAGGCACCGGATAACTTGCTAGAGGCGCTCAACGGCGCTTCCATCGAAGAAGAACACCGCACTATCATGAGTGCGGTGATTTAGAAGGTTCAGCTCGCCAAGAGCGGGCTGACCGAGGCCTGCAACAGCCTTCTAACAGGCTTTGAGGTAAGAAGTTTAATATATGTAAAATAGTACCGCATAGACAGTAGCCCCTGATGCTCGGTTCGGTGTTCCGGAAGGAAAGCCGGACTGAGGATCTAAATAGATATACGCAGGAGTCTTAAAAAATATGTCAATATGGGATTGCAGGCTGCGCTGCTGACCTCTGCCACACTGACTGCGGAGGTCGATGCTTTGAAGAAGAGCCTCGAGCGGTCCGAGAACGAGCTCGGCCATGCCAAGAAGCAGCTCGAGGACAAGGAAGGTGAGTAACACCTTATGAAAGTTGTACCTTACAGAAAAGGATTTGGTTGCAAGAGAAATAACAAGGATAACATGGGTATTCTAGGGGCCATGAACGAGGTGGCAAACCTGAAGGAGGCGGTGTCCACGGCCGAACGCAATGCGGCCGCGGAACGAGCCGAGCGAGAGAAGCAGGAGGCGCGGGTGGCGGAGGCTCTCGTGGAAAAGCACGAGGGTTTGGAGCGTGACTCGAAGACTCGAGAGTCCGAGCTTGCATCGGCTCTTGAGAGTGCCAAAGCCGCGAAGGCCGATGCCCACAAGGCCCTCCAGGAAATCGAGGATTTGAAGAAAATAGCGGCGGGTAAGGCATTCTTCATGCAAAGCAAGCATATTAAAGTGAATTACCTATTACTTACCCGAATTCGGAGCTCTCCAGGAGCGTTCGAAGATCTGCCCCGCAGCGTGTCCGATGTTGCCGCTTTCTACAGAGCCGAGGAGGGGAGCTCAACGGAGAAGGTCTTCTGGTCTCAGTATGCTGAGGCCGAACATCCGGTGCCCCTTAGCGACCAGCTGAAGTAGCTAGTCGAGCTCCACAAGGTGGCCGAACAGGCCATGAAGGGCCTCATAGTTCGGTTGTGGCCCAAGGAGGCCATGCCTGGGAGCTACTTCGGCCTGGTGCGGCGGCTGGTGGATGCCTGTTCGTGGG
The DNA here is from genome assembly GCF_002162155.2 of Triticum dicoccoides. Lineage (NCBI taxonomy): Eukaryota > Viridiplantae > Streptophyta > Magnoliopsida > Poales > Poaceae > Triticum > Triticum dicoccoides. The sequence goes on along the minus strand of NC_041389.1, from coordinate 668,730,159 downwards.
TTGAAGTCATCAAGCACTCTGCCTGTATTGAAGGTGCCTGTTGGGCCCTTGCCCGTGCTAAGGTACACTGGGGCAAGATGGATGCTGAGAAGCTTGTGACGGACGCGCCACCGCCGGGCAAGGAGTATCGCACGCCCGAGATGTATTATAAGGGTGTCCTGAAGGGTGCCCGCATTATTGCGGGTGAGTGCTCCAAAGATGTAATATTTGAGTAGACTCGCATTTTGTTATCCCGTGCGCTGAAAACTTTGTTCATATGCGCTAAGCAACGCTTTTTAATTTAAAATATTACCTTCTGTGTGGCCGTTTATGAAATCTGAGAGATGGCAAGTCGTCGGCTTCAGCCCCCATGCCACGAGTGCTGGGGTGTTCGGGATAAACTTGAGCGCTCTTGTTCCCATTTTTGGGTCCATCTAGGGAGGCGTTCAACACAACGAATAAGGCAACCGGACTTATAGTGCTTGACCACTCTCACTTAGCCATAGAATTCTATAATTTTAAATTTGGGCGAAGCCCCTAGTGTTCGGAAGGCCGAATTCGGGCGCTATCCACACTGGACCGTACAAAGCCAGTTCCTCGCTCTAAGTGGCATAAGTCTTTAGGGACTCAAAAAAACCACTCGAACAGCGATCGGCTCTCACCTCATCATGACGGTCAGTTTTAGCTTTCTCCACTGAGGTGCTCGCCCAGCTCAACCGGGGCACAATCGCAGTGGTTCTCCCAGTGCTACCTTAGCCGATACAACGGAACGTAAGGTACCAAAACATCGGAGCCGGGCAAACCCAACTATTGACCCAAGACATGATTCGGAGCCGATGCATATAATGCTATAAGTTCGGGGTGCCGCACTTGTGAAAGTGTTCGGACTTATCACACCATTATGTGGGGAACTTAAGCCCCTGGTGTATTTAGCCGTACCAAAGTGTACGGATGCAACATGTCATGAATGAACATATGTATAAGAAAGAAATGCAATTATAAGCAAAAAGCAATGCATTGTTTATTCAAGAAGTACTGCCATGAATGCAGAACGATACAAATAGTGCGGTAAGCAAGGGATGGGACTATTAAACATGTCCCCCTCCAGGGGTAGGCTGCGGAATGGTGTATAAAACAGATCTAATGCTCGTAATGGAGACCACCTGGATACTTCGTCGTAGCCTTTCTCCCTCCCTGGCAGTTGCATCGTGAGTTCGGCAGGTCTACTGCCGGACAGGGCCTCTGGTGAACGGAGTCCTGCTGGTAAGAAAAAAGAAAAAGGAAATAGAATGACACACTTGAGAGCCCCTGGTGTGGTTGAGCCGCACTCTGGGCCTGTTGTGGTCGTGCCCCTCCCCCTATGCTCATGGTATCTCTAGAGCATAGTGATGTACGCGAAGGGCCAGTCTTGCAATTTTGCAAGGGTTGGGGTTGGGGCCGCATTGCTACGCGTGCTCGGAACGTGCCAGGTGGTCTTGTTGTAGGTTACTCTGGGCACGCTTGGTCGTGTCCGGTCATTTAACGGCCGGATTCGAAAATTGCCTTAAAAGGATGCACTGTACTTCTGCCGCGAGGGCCGCTGTATGTTCCTCCGTTCGGAGAGAGCGTTCCGTGTTTCCGTTGACCGTGATGACTCCTCGAGGGCCTGGCATCTTGAGCTTGAGGTATGCGTAGTGCGGCACCGCGTTGAACTTTGCAAACTTGGTCCGTCCGAGCAGAGCATGATAGCCGCTGCGGAACGGGACTATGTCAAAGATTAACTCCTCGCTTCGGAAGTTATCCGGGGATCCGAAGACCACTTCCAGTGTAACTGAGCATGTACAATTGGCTTCTACACTTGGTATGACGCCTTTGAAGGTCGTCTTTGTGGGTTTAATCCTTGAGGGGTCTATGCCCATCTTGCGCACTGTATCCTGATAAAGCAGGTTCAGGCTGCTGCCGCCGTCCATCAGGACTTTGGTGAGGTGAAATCCATCGACGATTGGGTCTAAAACCAATGCGGCGAATCCGCCGTGGTGGATGCTGGTGGGGTGGTCCCTTCGATCAAAAGTGATCGGGTAGGAGGACCATGGGTTGAACTTCGGGGCGACTGGCTCCATCGCATATACATCCCTAAGTGCACGCTTCCGCTCCCTTTTGGGTATGTGGGTTGCGTATATCATGTTCACCGTCCGCACCTGTGGGGGGAAACCCTTCTGTCCTCTATTGTTCGGCGGCCGGGTCTCTTCCTCGTCATCGCTATGCAGCCCCTTGTCATTGTTTTCGGCAATTAACTTGCCTGCTTGCTTGAAGACCCAACAATCCCTGTTGGTGTGATTAGCTGGCTTTTCAGGGGTGCCGTGTATCTGGCACGAGCGGTCGAGTATTCGGTCCAAATTGGACAGACCCGGAGTAGTTCTTTTGAATGGCTTCTTCCGCTGACCGGGTTTGGAGCCTCTGAATCCGGCATTGACTGCCGTATCCTCAGTATTGTCGCCGTTGACACGGCGTTTGTTCTTATTGCGACGCGACCTGCCATTGCGGTCCTTGGCATCCGGACTGCCAGAATTTTTGCTGAGGTTGTTACTGCGAGCTAGCCAGTTGTCCTCTCCCGCGCAGAAGCGAGTCATGAGTGATGTGAGGGCTGCCATAGATTTCGGCTTTTCCTGTCCTAGGTGCCGGGCAAGCCACTCGTCGCGGATTTTATGTTTGAAGGCTGCGAGGGCCTCTACATCCGGACAGTCGACAATTTGATTTTTCTTTGTTAAGAACCGTGTCCAGAATTGTCTAGCCGATTCGTCTGGCTGCTGAATTATGTGGCTTAGGTCATCGGCGTCTGGTGGTCGCACATATGTGCCCTGGAAGTTATCAAGGAATGCGGCTTCCAGGTCCTCCCAACACCCAATTGATTCTGCTGGTAAGTTGTTAAGCCAATGCCGAGCTGGTCCTTTAAGCTTGAGTGGGAGGTATTTGATGGCGTGAAGATCATCGCCGCGGGCCATGTGGATATGAAGGAGATAGTCCTCGATCCAAACCGCGGGGTCCGTTGTGCCATCATAGGATTCAATATTCACGGGTTTGAACCCTTCGGGGATTTGATGATCCATTACTTCATCTATGAAGCATAGTGGGTGTGCGGCGCCTCTATATTGGGCTATATCATGACGTAGCTCGAGCGAGCTTTGTCTACTATGTTCGGCCCGGCCGGAGTTGCTGTATCCGGCGCGACGGTAGTCGTCGCGCATCGTGGGGCGCCCACACGATCCTTAGATCGATCTTGATTGTCTTGCCTTATCCTCCAATATGTCTCCCAAGTCTAGCGCATTCCCCCGTGGCTTTGTGCTTTTCGAGCGATGCCGGGGTACGGCCTTAGTAGAGGGCCTGGAGGCCTCTCTGTCGCGACCACGAGGTGGCCGGTCGGCCGTATTGTGTGCTGGTGATGTGGGTTTATATGCTTCCTCCTCTAATCGGGGTAGCCGCTTGCGTTTAGGGTAGCTTTTGGAGGGGCGTTCGAGTTCATGCTCTTCGGCCGCAAGGACTTCGGTCCATCTGTCGGCTAGCAAATCTTGATCAGCTCTGAGCTGTTGCTGCTTTTTCTTGAGGCTATTTGCCGTGGCCATAAGCCTGTGTTTGAAACGCTCGATGAGATCCTCAAGCACGACGAATTCATCGTCGTCGAGGCTTGCCTCGTTTCCAGAGGGGGGCATGTAATTATCGTCCTCTACATCTTCGTCTGCCGCTCTCTCGTGAGGGCTGGCTTCTCCATCCTCCTGTGCTGAATCTTGCTGGAGGGGGTTGTCTTCGACACTATCTGGGGTGTTATTATCTCCATTCTTGATGTGGCGGGATTTAGAGCGGCGCCGCTGACGCTGGCGCTTAGGCTGTTTCTTGGAAGGATCCTCCTCCGCTGTTCCATCGCCATTCCCATCATTTGGGGTGTCCACCATGTATATGGCATATGACGAGGTGGGTTTCCAGTGCCCAGTAGGCGCTGGTTCTTGATCATCTCCGGCATCGTCGTCCATACCGTCGATGTCTTCGGAGTCGTAGTCTAGCATGTCGGTTAGATCGTCGACAGTGGCTACAAAGTGGGTGGTGGGTGGGCTTTGAATTTCTTTGTTGTCCGCATCCCAACCGTCCTGATCGCAATCCGGCCAGGGCTCTCCTGATAGCGAGAGGTGATTTAGCGAATTCAGGATATCGCCGAAAGGCGAGTGCTGAAAGATGTCCGCGGCGGTGAACTCCATGATCGGCGCCCAATCGGATTCGATTGGTAGGGGCGCAGGCGGTTCGGAGTCCGGCGAGGAGTCCGGCACCTCGGAGTCACGATCTTCACAAGGGACAAGATTGGTATTCGGCTCCATCGCTGTAAACATGGCATCCCCCGAGGCGGTGTCTAGCCACCCATCCTCGATCTGCGCAGTCGGCACCGAATTAAGGGTCAGAGCGGACTCGTGTGCGGCCTCCATGGCACTATCCGGCAGCAAAGCTAAATCATGCCCATCGTGACAGTGCGGCGCGCTCGGCTGTGGCTCGAATCCATCGAAGATCAAGTCTCCACGGATGTCAGCCATGAAGTCCAGACTTCCAAATCTGACCTGACGGCCAGGGGCATAGCTTTCAATCTGCTCCAGATGGCCAAGCGAATTGGCCTGCAGTGCAAAGCCGCCGAATACGAAGATCTGTCCGAGGAGGAAAGTCTCACCCTGGACTGCGTCGTGGTTGATGATCGAAGGAGCCATCGGGCCTATATGCGATGGCACAGAGGAACTCTCAATGAAAGCACCAATGTCGGTGTCAAAACCGGCGGATCTCGGGTAGGGGGTCCCGAACTGTGCGTCTAGGCGAATGGTAACAGGAGACAAGGGACACGATGTTTTTACCCAGGTTCGGGCCCTCTCGATGGAGGTAAAACCCTACTTCTGCTTGATTGATATTGATGATATGGGTAGTACAAGAGTGGATCTACCACGAGATCAAAGAGGCTAAACCCTAGAAGCTAGCCTATGGTATGATTGTTGTTGTTTGTTGTTGTCCTACGGACTAAAACCCTCCAGTTTATATAGACACCGGAGAGGGCTAGGGTTACACAGAGTCGGTTACAATGGTAGGAGATCTACATATCCGTATCGCCAAGCTTGCCTTCCACGCCAAGGAAAGTCCCATCCGGACACGGGACGAAGTCTTCAATCTTGTATCTTCATAGTCTTGGAGTCTGGCCGATGATGATAGTTCGGCTATCCAAACACCCCCTAGTCCAGGACTCCCTCACTCTTTGTTATTTGGCAGGGTTGCTTGAGAGAGACCATCTTCATCCTGCGCCTCCCACGGATTGATAAACCTTAGGTCATCCACTTGAGGGAAATTTGCTACTGTCCTACAAACCTCTGCACTTGGAGGCCCAACAACGTCTACAAGAAGAAGGTTGTGTAGTAGACATCAGTGGCTAGAGAGGCAGCGGGGCTGCGTTGATGTTAATCCCCATTACCCGCGATAGGAAGACGATTACCGAACATCCTTCGCATAGCTGCAACTATACTCTCCTCAATCATATCACCAAGTGTTGCGCGAGTTTTTGGGAGATCATCTTCCACATGTTGATGTCCATGTACACTTGAGTTGGATCTTTTCATGTTAACTCTTGGAAACAAGTGGAAAAGGAAAAATATATGTGGAAAACACTCAGCTCAACTTCTTGCTTACCCAAATTCTAATGATTCCTTGGTGGTTGTGCGGAAGTAGCAAATCAGGAGTGGACGGGCGAATGAAAGGAAGGAAGCTGACATTTTCTAGTTGGATCTGGGTGGGGTGAAAAGGGAGGGCTAGTGCTGAGATCCAATCGATGCAAACCAAATGAACAAGAAAATTTTGTAGATCCTTGCACCACGTTTGAGCTACAACACTTGCCACTTCAACTTCTGAAATTTCTCACCAAACTGAATATGATTGCACACTTGCTCAACACTTTCTCTTCTCTTTTTTGCTCTTTTTTCACTCTCTTTTTTTGCTCTTTTTTACTCTTCTCTCTCTCTCTCTCTCTCTCTCTCTCTCTCTTTCTCTTTTTTGCAGCACAAAAGATCCAACAACAAGATTCAAAGAAAAACAACATCAACTTTGGATAGAACTTGGTGCAAACACAAAGAGGAAAGCAAACAACTAGATCTCAGCAACAAAGGCTTGGATTTTTGTGGCTTTTTGGCTTTGGACTCTATAACGGGGAAAACCAAACTGAAAAAGGATAGATCTAGCAACAAAGATACAGATCCTACCGTGTAAACCTTGCTCTGAGTACCTGATGATGCGGCACCGTCTTCGGAGAAGAGGGTGTTCAAGGGGAGGTCCGATCTTCACGGTGTAGGATCGATAAATGGATCGGGATAACTAGCTGCAAGCAGCCAGAAAATGGAAAATAAGAGATTATGACCCGACGAGGAGAATGCTCACCGAAGCTTGCAATCCGAACATTCGTCGATCCACAACCCGCAATACTACCCCACACAACCATGCTCAAGTCGTGGAGCACGGATATTTGCAATCCGCAAGGGAAACCATGAACTCTAACCCACACAACACGATCTAGTTGTGGAGCACGAATTAGGAGCAAGTTCTCAAGGAATCACAAGAATAAGGGTAACAAGAGCTCTCCAATCTCAGGAGGAGTCTATGTCTTTGGTCTTTGATAGAAATGGCAAAAGTCCCCAATGAAGGGAAGAGCTGGCCTATTTATAATCAGGACAACCCCCTTTGATAGGTGTGAAAGAGAACTAGCTTCTGGAACCAGCTTCGGTGTGAAAGTGAACTAGCTTTGTTTGACTAAATGGCTTCAAGACTTAATGAGGTAGCTTTTGGAAAACTCTCGTTGGAGGTGGTTGGTAGTTCCATAAAAAACATTGTTCACTGGGGTCAAACAATGTTTCCTTCAGCAGAAAACTCGAGTTCTAGAAACCTTTCGCAAGTTGGGATACCCAAATTTTTGCAAAACATTGTTTCATTAGAATCGGAACAATGTTTCTTCAACAGACAACTCATTTCTTCATGAGCTCCTAACTTTGTTTCTTCGCCATAAAGCATTGTTTTGCACGGACTAAAATGTGTTTGGCCTTCTTCAATATTGCACCTGAGTCAACCAACAACAAAGGAGGTGAAGGCACAACCATGTTTTCAAGGTCAAATGATAGACTTAAATTAGCATTCACCTGATCATGTATTTGCATTGCGCGACTTCTTGTGATTGGAACGTTGATGATTGGTGGTGTGGTGCCCATGGTAGGTATGTGCTCATCAACGCATTTGGGTGACCTCGCTTCGCCGGCGTTGACTCAGGTAAGAGTTGTTGGAAATATGCCCTAGAGGCAATAATAAAAGGATTATTATTATATTTCCTTGTTCATGATAATTGTCTTTATTCATGCTATAATTGTATTATCCGGAAATCGTAATACACGTGTGAATACATAGACCATAATATGTCCCTAGTAAGCCTCTAGTTGACTAGCTCTTAATCAACAGATAGTCATGGTTTCCTGACTATGGACATTAGATGTCGTTGATAATGGGATCACACCATTAGGAGAATGATGTGATGGACAAGACCCAATTCTAAGCATAGCACAAGATCGTGTAGTTCGTTTTGCTAGAGCTTTTCCAATGTCAAGTATCTTTTCCTTAGACCATGAGATCATGTAACTCCCGGATACCGTAGGAGTGCTTTGGGTGTACCAAACGTCACAACGTAACTGGGTGACTATAAAGGTGCACTACAGGTATCTCCGAAAGTGTCCGTTGGGTTGACACGGATCGAGACTGGGATTTGTCACTCCATATGACGGACAGGTATCTCTGGGCCCACTCGGTAATGCATCATCATAATGAGCTCAAAGTGACCAAGTGTCTGGTCACGAGATCATGCATTACGGTACGAGTAAAGTGACTTGCCGGTAACGAGACTGAACGAGGTATTGGGATACCGACGATCGAGTCTCGGGCAAGTAACGTACCAATTGACAAAGGGGATTGTATACGGGGTTGCTTAAATCCTCGACATCGTGGTTCATCCGATGAGATCGTCGAGGAGCATGTGGGAGCCAACATGGGTATCCAGATCCCGCTGTTGGTTATTGACCGGAGAGCTGTCTCGGTCATGTCTACGTGTCTCCCGAACCCGTAGGGTCTACACACTTAAGGTTCGGTGACGCTAGGGTTGTAGAGATATGAGTATGCAGCAAACCGAAAGTTGTTTGGAGTCCCGGATGAGATCCCGGACGTCACGAGGAGTTCCGGAATGGTCCGGAGGTAAAGAATAATATATAGGAAGTGCAGTTTCGGCCATCGGGAGAGTTTCGGGGGTCACCGGTATTGTACCGGGACCAGCGGAAGGGTCCCGGGGGTCCACCGGGTGGGGCCACCTATCCCGGAGGGCCCCGTGGGCTGAAGTGGGGAGGGCACCAACCCCTGGTGGGCTGGTGCGCCCCCACCTGGGCCCCCCTCTGCGCCTAGGGTTGGGAACCCTAGGGGGGCGCCTCCACTTGCCTTGGGGGGCACTCCACCCCCCTTGGCCGCCGCCCCCCCTAGAGATCCCATCTCTAGGGCCGGCGCCCCCCCCCCGGGGGGCCTATATAAAGGAGGGGGGAGGGAGGGCAGCCGCACCCTGAAGTCTTGGCGCCTCCCTCTCCCCTGCTACACCTCTCCCTCTCGCAGAAGCTCGGCGAACCTCTGCCGGAACTCTGCTGCATCCACCAGCACGCCGTCGTGCTGTTGGATCTTCATAAACCTCTCCTTACCCCTTGCTGGATCTTCATCAACCTCTCCTTCCCCCTTGCTGGATCAAGAAGGAGGAGATGTCATCCGCTCCGTACGTGTGTTGAACGCGGAGGTGCTGTCCGTTCGGCACTTGGTCATCGATGATTTGGATCACGACGAGTACGACTCCCTCAACCCCGTTCTCTTGAACGCTTCCGCTCGCGATCTACAAGGGTATGTAGATGCACTCCTATCACTTATTGCTATATGAACTCATAGATGGATCTTGGTGAAACCGTAGGAAATTTTTTATTTTCTGCAACGTTCCCCTACAGTGGCATCATGAGCTAGGTCTATGCGTAGTTCTCTATTGCACGAGTAGAACACAAATTTGTTGTGGGCGTAGATGTTGTCAACTTTCTTGCCGCTACTAGTCTTATTTTGCTTCAGCGGTATTGTGGGATGAAGCGGCCCGGACCGACCTTACACGTACACTTACGTGAGACAGGTTCCACCGACTGACATGCACTAGTTGCATAAGGTGGCTAGCGGGTGTCTGTCTCTCCCACTTTAGTTGGAGCGGATTCGACGAAAAGGGTCCTTATGAAGGGTAAATAGAAGTTGACAAATCACGTTGTGGTTTTTTCGTAGGTAAGAAAACGTTCTTGCTAGAACCCTATTGCAGCCACGTAAAAGATGCAACAACAATTAGAGGACGTCTAACTTGTTTCTGCAGCAATTGCCTTGTGATGTGATATGGCCAAAAGTTGTGATGAATGATGAATGATATATTGTGATGTATGAGATCATGTTCTTGTAATTGGAATCACGACTTGCATGTCGATGAGTATGACAACCGGCAGGAGCCATAGGAGTTGTCTTAATTATTGTATGACCTGCGTGTCAATGATTTAACGCCATGTAATTACTTTACTTCTTTGCTAAAACATTAGCCATAGTAGTAGAAGTAATAGTTGGCGAGCAACTTCATGGAGACACGATGATGGAGATCATGGTGTCATGCCGGTGACGAAGATGATCATGGAGCCCAGAAGATGGAGATCAAAGGAGCTATATGATATTGGCCATATCATGTCACTACTATATAATTGCATGTGATGTTGATTATGTTTATGCATCTTGTTTACTTAGAACGACGGTAGTAAATAAGATGATCCCTTATAATAATTTCAAGAAAGTGTTCTCCCCTAACTATGCGCCGTTGCTAAAGTTCGTCGTTTCGAAGCACCACGTGATGATCAGGTGTGATAGATTCTTATATTCACATACAACGGGTGTAAGACAGTTTTACACATGCAAAAACACTTAGGGTTAACTTGATGAGCCTAGCATGTACATACATGGCCTCGGAACACAGAGACCGAAAGGTCGAACATGAGTCGTATGGAAGATACGATCAATATGGAGATGTTCACCGATGATGACTAGTCCGTCTCACATGATGATCGGACACGGCCTAGTCGACTCGGATCGTGTAACACTTAGATGACTAGAGGGATGTCTAATCTAAGTGGGAGTTCATTAAATAATTTGATTAGATGAACTTAATTATCATGAACTTAGTCTAAGACCTTTGCAAATATGTCTTGTAGATCAAATGGCCAACGCTCATGTCAACATGAACTTCAATGCGTTCCTAGAGAAAACCAAGCTGAAAGATGATGGCAGCAACTATACGGACTGGGTCCGGAACCTGAGGATCATCCTCATAGCTGTCAAGAAAGCATATGCCCTAGAAGGACCGCTAGGTGAAGCACCCATCCCAGAGAACCAAGACGTTATGAACGCTTGGCAGTCACGTGCTGATGATTACTCCCTCGTTCAGTGCGGCATACTTTACAGTCTAGAAACGGGGCTCCAAAAGCGTTTTGAGCAACACGGAGCATATGAGATGTTCGAGGAGCTGAAAATGGTTTTCCAAGCTCATGCCCGGGTCGAGAGATATGAAGTCTCCGACAAGTTCTACAGTTGTAAGATGGAGGAAAATAGTTCTGTCAGTGAGCACATACTCAAAATGTCTGGGTTGCACAACCGCCTGTCCCAGCTGGACATTAACCTCCCGGACGAGGCGGTCATTGACAGAATCCTTCAGTCGCTCCCACCGAGCTACAAGAGCTTTGTGATGAACTACAATATGCAGGGGATGGTGAAAACTATTCCTGAAGTATTTTCAATGCTGAAGTCGGCAGAGGTAGAAATCAAGAAAGAACATCAAGTGTTGATGGTCAATAAAACCACCAAGTTCAAGAAGGGCAAGGGTAAGAAGAACTTCAAGAAGGACGGCAAGGATGTTGCCGCGCCCGGTAAGCCAGTTGCCGGGAAGAAGTCAAAGAATAGACCCAAGCCTGAGACTGAGTGATTTTATTGCAAGGGGAAGGGTCACTGGGAGAGGAACTGCCCCAAATACTTAGCAGACAAGAAGGCCGGCAACACTAAAGGTGTATGTGATATACATGTAATTGATGTGTACCTTACCAGTACTCGTAGTAACTCCTGGGTATTTGATACCGGTGCCGTTGCTCATATTTGTAACTCACAGCAGGAGCTGCGGAATAAGCGGAGACTGGCGAAGGACGAGGTGACGATGCGTGTCGGGAATGGTTCCAAGGTCGATGTGATCGTCGTCGGCACGCTACCTCTACATTTACCTACGGGATTAGTTTTAAACCTCAATAATTGTTATTTAGTGCCAAGTTTGAGCATGAACATTGTATCTGGATCTCGTTTGATACGAGATGGCTACTCATTTAAATCCGAGAATAATGGTTGTTCTACTTATATGAGAGATATGTTTTATGGTCATGCCTTGATGGTCAATGGTTTATTCTGAATGAATCTCGAACGTAATGTTACACATATTCATAGTGTGAATACCAAAAGATGTAAAGTTGATAACGATAGTCCCACATACTTGTGGCACTTCCGCCTTGGTCACATTGGTGTCAAGCACATGAAGAAGCTCCATGCTGATGGACTTTTAGAGTCTCTCGATTATGAATCATTTGACACATGCGAACCATGCCTCATGGGCAAAATGACCAAGACTCCGTTCTCTGGAACAATGGAGCGAGCAACCAACTTATTGGAAATCATACATACCGATGTGTGCGGTCCAATGAGCGTTGAGGCTCGCGGAGGATATCGTTATGTTCTCACTCTCACTGATGACTTGAGTAGATATGGGTATGTCTACTTAATGAAATACAAGTCTGAGACCTTTGAAAAGTTCAAGGAATTTCAGAATGAGGTAGAGAATCAACGTGACCGAAAGCTAAAGTTCCTACGATCAGATCGTGGAGGAGAATATTTAAGTCACGAATTTGGTACGCACTTAAGGAAATGTGGAATCGTTTCACAACTCACGCCGCCTGGAACACCTAAGCGTAACGGTGTGTCCGAACGTTGTAATCGCACTCTATTGGATATGGTGCGGTCTATGATGTCTCTTACCGATTTACCGCTATCATTTTGGGGATACGCTCTAGAGACAGCTACATTCACTTTAAATAGGGCTCCGTCTAAATCCGTTGAGATGACACCGTATGAATTATGGTTTGGGAAGAAACCTAAGTTGTCGTTTCTAAAAGTTTGGGGATGCGATGCTTATGTCAAGAAACTTCAACCTGAAAAGCTCGAACCCAAGTCGGAAAAATGCGTCTTCATAGGATACCCTAAGGAAACCATTGGGTATACCTTCTACTTAAGATCCGAGGGCAAGATCTTTGTTGCCAAGAAAGGATCCTTTCTGGAAAAGAGTTTCTCTCGAAAGAAGTAAGTGGGAGGAAAGTAGAACTCGATGAAGTACTACCTCTTGAACCGGAAAGTAGTGCAGCTCGGGAAAATGTTCCCGTGGTGCCTACACCAACTGGAGAGGAAATTAATGATGATGATCAAGGTACTTCGGATCAAGTTGTTACTGAACTTCGTAGGTCCACAAGGACACGTTCCACACCAGAGTGGTATGGCAACCCTGTCCTGGAAATAATGTTGTTAGACAACGGTGAACCTTCGAACTATGAAGAAGCGATGGCAGTCCTAGATTCCAACAGATGGCTTGAAGCCATGCAATCCGAGATAGAATCCATGTATGAAAACAAAGTATGGACTTTGACAGACTTGCCCGATGATCGGCGAGCGATAGAAAACAAATGGATCTTTAAGAAGAAGACGGACGCGGATGGTAATGTTACCATCTACAAAGCTCGACTTGTTGCTAAGGGTTATCGACAAGTTCAAGGGGTTGACTACGATGAGACATTCTCTCCCGTAGCAAAGCTGAAGTCCATCCGAATCATGTTAGCAATTGCCGCATACTATGATTATGAGATATGGCAGATGGACGTCAAAACAGCATTCCTTAACGGACATCTTAAGGAAGAACTGTATAAGCTGCAGCCGGAAGGTTTTGTCGATCCTAAGAATGCTAACAAAGTATGCAAGCTCCAGCTATCCATTTATGGGCTGGTGCAAGCATCTCGGAGTTGGAACATTCGCTTCGATGAGATGATCAAAGCGTTTGGGTTTATGCAGACTTATGGACAAGCCTGCGTTTACAAGAAAGTGAGTGGGAGCTCTGTAGCATTTCTCATATTATATGTGGATGACATACTCTTGATGGGAAATGATATAGAACTTTTGGACAACATTAAGGCCTACTTGAATAAGTGTTTTTCAATGAAGGACCATGGAGAAGCTGCTTACATATTAGGCATCAAGATCTATAGGGATAGATCGAGACACCTCATAGGTCTTTCACAAAGCACATACCTTGATAAGATTTTGAAGAAGTTCAAAATGGATCAGTCCAAGAAAGGGTTCTTGCCTGTATTGTAAGGTGTGAGATTGAGCTCGGCTCAATGCCCGACCACGGCAAAAGATAAGGAAGAGATGAGTGTCATCCCCTATGCTTTAGCCATAGGATCTATTATGTATGCCATGCTGTGTACCAGACCTGATGTAAACCTTGCCGTAAGTTTGGTAGGTAGGTACCAAAGTAATCCCGGCAAGGAACACTGGACAGCGGTCAAGAATATCCTGAAGTACCTGAAAAGGACAAAGGACATGTTTCTCGTTTATGGATGTGACGAAGAGCTCATCGTAAAGGGTTATGTCGATGCTAGCTTCGACACAGATCTGGATGACTATAAGTCACAAACCGAATACGTGTATATGTTGAATGGTGGAGCAGTAAGCTGGTGCAGCTGCAAGCAGAGCGTCGTGGCGGGATCTACATGTGAAGCGGAGTACATGGCAGCCTCAGAGGCAACGCATGAAGCAATTTGTGTGAAGGAGTTCATCACCGACCTAGGAGTCATACCCAATACGTCGGGGCCGACCAAACTCTTCTATGACAACACTGGAGCTATTGCCCTTGCCAAGGAGCCCAGGTTTCACAAGAAGACCAAGCACATCAAGCGTCGTTTCAACTCCATTCGTGAAAATGTTCAAGATGGAGACATATATATTTGCAAAGTACATACGGATCTGAATGTCGCAGATCCGTTGACTAAACCTCTTTCGCGAGCAAAACATGATCAACACCAGAACTCTATGGGTGTTCGATTCATCACAATGTAACTAGATTATTGACTCTAGTGCAAGTGGGAGACTGTTGGAAATATGCCCTAGAGGCAATAATAAAAGGATTATTATTATATTTCCTTGTTCATGATAATTGTCTTTATTCATGCTATAATTGTATTATCCGGAAATCGTAATACACGTGTGAATACATAGACCATATTATTTCCCTAGTAAGCCTCTAGTTGACTAGCTCGTTAATCAACAGATAGTCATGGTTTCCTGACTATGGACATTAGATGTCGTTGATAACGGGATCACACCATTAGGAGACTGATGTGATGGACAAGACCCAATTCTAAGCATAGCACAAGATCGTGTAGTTCGTTTTGCTAGAGCTTTTCCCATGTCAAGTATCTTTTCCTTAGACCATGAGATCGTGTAACTCCCGGATACCGTAGGAGTGCTTTGGGTGTACCAAACGTCACAACGTAACTGGGTGACTATAAAGGTGCACTACAGGTATCTCCGAAAGTGTCTGTTGGGTTGACACGGATCGAGACTGGGATTTGTCACTCCGTATGACGGACAGGTATCTCTGGGCCCACTCAGTAATGCATCATCATAATGAGCTCAAAGTGACCAAGTGTCTGGTCACGGGATCATGCATTACGGTACGAGTAAAGTGACTGGCCGGTAACGAGACTGAACTAGGTATTGGGATACTGACGATCGAGTCTCGGGCAAGTAACGTACCGATTGACAAAGGGAATTGTATACGGGGTTGCTTAAATCCTCGACATCGTGGTTCATCCGATGAGATCATCGAGGAGCATGTGGGAGCCAACATGGGTATCCATATCCCGCTGTTGGTTATTGACCGGAGAGCCATCTCGGTCATGTCTATGTGTCTCCCGAACCCGTAGGGTCTACACACTTAAGGTTCGGTGACGCTAGGGTTGTAGAGATATGAGTATGCAACAAACCAAAAGTTGTTCGGAGTCCCGGATGAGATCCCGGACATCACGAGGAGTTCCAGAATGGTCCGTAGGTAAAGAATAATATATAGGAAGTGCAGTTTCGGCCATCGGGAGAGTTTCGGGGGTCACCGGTATTGTACCGGGACCACCAGAAGGGTCCCGGGGGCCCACCGGGTGGGGCCACCTATCCCGGAGGGCCCCGTGGACTGAAGTGGGGAGGGGACCAGCCCCTGGTGGGCTGGTGCGCCCCCCCCCCTGGGCCCCCCTCTGCGCCTAGGGTTGGGAACCCTAGGGGAGGGGGCGCCTCCACTTGCCTTGGGGGGCACTCCACCCCCCTTGGCCGCCGCCCCCCTAGAGATCCTATCTCTAG
>NC_041389.1:668692398-668714261 GCF_002162155.2 Triticum dicoccoides | reverse complement strand
GGGAGGGAGCGCAGCCGCACACTGAAGTCTTGGCGCCTCCCTCTCCCCTGCTACACCTCTCCCTCTCGCAGAAGCTCGGCGAAGCTCTGCCGAAACTCTGCTGCATCCACCACCACGCCATCGTGCTGCTGGATCTTCATCCACCTCTCCTTCCCCCTTGCTGGATCAAGAATGAGGAGACGTCATCCACTCTGTACGTGTGTTGAACGCGGAGGTGCTGTCCGTTCGGCACTTGGTCATCGATGATTTGGATCACAACGAGTACGACTCCCTCAACCCCGTTCTCTTGAACGCTTCCGCTCGCGATCTACAAGGGTATGTAGATGCACTCCTATCAATTGTTGCTAGATGAACTCATAGATGGATCTTGGTGAAACCGTAGGAAAATTTTTATTTTCTGCAACGTTCCCCAACAAGAGTATGTGATCGTCCCTATCTTCAATCCCCACCAATTCCTCCCGATGATGCGTGGGTGTGTCCTCGACAGGGTTCCCGATGAGTCATGGTGTCAGAGGTAGATTGGGTTGCGGCAATTGACGGCAATCGATTGCTCTCACAAGAGCACCGGAGGGAAGGCGTGGGCGGCCCCAACGCGCTTCCAGCTATTGACTGCGCTGACCCGATCCATGGCAGATGGATACCCATGTGGCGCCCATCCAAAAGCACGAAGGATCGACGTCAATGGCGGATTTTTGGGAGACGCCTTTGCTAACTGCTCTCCTTCAACCGTTGTGGACCTATGCGGGTCCAAATCGAGCCCAATTTCGTGGGGGGTGGCTGGAGGTTCCTGACCATGAGGCAAACCCTAGGCGACGAGCGGCTGTTGAGGAGGCGGTGTGGCCTGTTGTTGGCGGCGGATTGGGGTTCCACCTTCTTGTGTCTAGCAGAGGCCTGACCTTTGCCCAAGCAGTCATGGCTGGACGGGGAGATTGGAGAGGGGAAGGCAAGGCGGTGCTGGAGGTGGGTGTGGGCGGCAGGCTGGTCATGCTGGCGACAACTGGCCAGGGTGGCGCGGACCACCACAGCAGCAGCACTCTCTAGTCAATCCATATTTTGGTGGTGGATTTGGGCCGGGATTTGGATCCTTCGCTGGATAGCTAGTTCCTTAGCTGATGCAAACGGGGGAGTTCTTTGGTCCTGGATACAATCGTTTTGGCAATTCAGGTATGCCCCCAGCCTCTAACCAGTTAGGATATGGGTTTGAACAGCATATAAAAATGGGGGGAGGGAGCCTTGGTAATTTTCAGCACGGAGGGATGAATGGTCAGAGAACTGGTCAGGGGACAGAACAAGGAAAATTTGGCACTGGTTTCATAAATGCAGGTGCTAGTAGTAGCAACGCCAATGGAAAATTTGAGGTTGGATTTGTGGGTACTGGATTTGGTAACAATGCTAAAGAAATTGTTGGGTCTGGTTTTGTTAGTGCTGGAGCTAATAGCAACGGTTCTACTGATGCTAGTAGACCATCTTTCATCTGCTATAAATGTGAACGGCCAGGACATGGTGATAAGGACTGTAAGACTTTGTTGTTTTGTGTTAATTGCACTAAACGAGACGCTCATATATCCCGCAAATGCAATCTACTGACGCAACCCAAGCAGTGGTTGGTCTGATCGGGATAGGGGCAGATGGACTTCAGATGTTTACTGCATGATCTGGGAGGAAGCCGAAGGAAGATAAGGCCAAGCAGGCGATTGTTGTTATTACTGTGAAAGAACGTGCTCACTGCACAACAATTGGTGAACTCATTTAGTATGATGTTTCAGTGGGGATGGCAGTGCAGGCAAAGTCGTACCTCAAAGACAGTTTCCTGATGAAGTTCCCTTCTGTCAAAAAGATAGATGAAATGAAAGCGTATAAATATTTTGGTCTGATTGGCAGCGAAGATAACGTGAAGGTGAACAGATGGACGAACTCCTCTATGGCCTCTTACAAGATGTATGTATGCTGGGTCACAATATCAGGAGTGCCGGAAACATTCCATCATTACCAGGGCTTTTATGAAGCTGGGTCACTAATCGAGCATGTGTTTGAATTGGATATGGAGTTGTACAGACAATGTGAGATACTCAGAGCAAAAGTGGGTGTCATGGACCCGAGGAAAATTCCACCCAGTGCGCCTCTCCATGAGGATGGGTACATATAAAACATTTTCTTTGACCTAAAAGACATTGTGGAAGAAGGAGGTCCAATGGAGGATGGTATCTTAGTGAGCCATCTTAGAGCTGCTGTAGCAAAATCAAGCAATAATGAGAAGCGACCTCGGGACGAATCATCCGAGACTGATGCTGGAAGTGGTAAATCTCCCAAACATGGTGCTCCCACAACTTCTGATGTTGAAAATGGAAGTAGCTCACATGCAGAAGAGGTCGTATCTAGCCAATATGAGTTAGAAAAAAATTAATTGCTGAGAGGGAAACTAGGAAGCTACTTCTTGAGAAAAAATTAACTAGTGAAAAGGTGCTCTCCGGAGTGGAACAGGTCAATGCTAAGTTTGCTAAAGACACTGCTATGTTAGAGGACTTTACTGAGGAGGTAGAGAGTTTGAAGGAGGATGAGTTCGATTGTACACAAGATCCAGATGACTTTTCTAGGAGGTTGGGCATTAGTCCACAGAGGATTAAGGAAATTAACGATGCTGCTGATAAAGATTTACTTCTTGCGGATTCTAGTGAACTATAGAGTGCTCCTGATAAAGAGAATGAAGAACTTGGTTATCTGAACTCCAAGACAGCTGCTACACCGCCTGAGAGAGTTTTCTATCAAAAAAATCCTTGTGTTGATGGGGGTACAATATTTGTTTTGCAAGCTCCGCCGCAAGATATTAGAGTGGATGATGACCCTATCAAAAAGAAGCTATCTGATGCCATTGCGAGAGTTCAAAAAGCCAAGGAGAAGGCTGCTTTAGATGAGGAAGCAAGAAGAAGGAGCGACAGAAACAATAATAAGGATGAAGGGCAAACTATGGACAAGGCTGCGGAGATGGCAAGGAGGAAAAATCTGGAAAATACCCCAGGTGAAACGTCTATACCTACTATTTTAAATACTGTCCCTAGTTTTATTGCCCATATTACTAGTTGCATTGGTGTCAGTTTAGGTAGAAATGATGAAGAAGTAGAGAAAATTATTTCTATGATTAAAGGGCTTGAAGAGTCCAGGAGAGATCTTTATGCTGCTAGAGAAAAAGTAGTGGAGAGAAATGTGATATCGAGTCAAAGTTGGATAGCTTTGACCCAGAGGCAATTAGAAATTTGATTTCAGATTCAGATTCCGAAGAGGATGAGGATCTAAGAGGTGAAACAATGTTGCTTTCTTCTTTATTTAAACCTAAGCAGAAAAAGACTTGCACTGGTTGTGGCACCCCGGCTCAGAGCGACCGGTTTACCTTGCATTGCCAGCCCAGAGACCTTGTCTTCTGGCATCACACAACAACATGGTACAGAAAACAACCGCTTTATTCATGCTAGCGGAACATAGTTCATATTACAACAGTTAGCGAGGCCAAGCGGCACACACGGTGCGGCTGAACAATATGTACATTATTTAGTGAACATAAGGGGCCTCAATCATGACAACTACTCGGCAGCGGAACAACGTCGTAGCGGGACTCCATAGCACAAGGACACCGACGTGGACACGGTCTAGACTCGGGCAGCACTCCTTTCCAACGGAACTTTCCTGAAATCTGGCATGACACGCCAGGTCAGTACATTGAATGTACTTGCAAGCTCACAATAAGCATAAACAAGATGACAGACAATATTATGATATTTATCCAATTTAATCAACAATGCAACTATATAACCAACATGCTGTGACAGTGCTCAACAGATACTCATTCTCCCGACTTGCTTACCAAGTGTGACCAACAAACATAATATTACCAACACAAACTCGTGATCCTTACGGCGATCACAGCCCGACCATCTCATGGCCCGTGATCCTTACGGCGATCACAACCCGACCAACTCGTGGCTCGTGATTCTTATGGCGATCACAACCCGGCAACTCAAGTCCAACTCAACACGATGACCTCACTGTCATCCTTAGTGCAATTTAGTGTGCATATTTATTAAGTGTTGACCCATGGTGTACCTTACTTTCAAGTGTGTCTATATCTGTGGACTCGGCTATCGATAGATTAAAAACACTCTGCAGAGGTTAGTACACTGTACCCACACTAAGGAACCCATGGCCTCACTCTCCCATCCGAGTGGACCAACAGCATTCCGACGAAACCATTTGTCATGACACTCTCCCGGCCCCTCCGACTTAGACCCCACCGGGCTAGTCCTGGGTGGCCCCGTGTCTACCTCCAGACACCTCAACCACCGTCGTGGCCACGATCCACACTGGGATCCGGTACCAAAATTAACTTAATAACGGGCTCACAAGGTTACGCTTGCCTACCGGGCCAGGGTACAGCACGCCCATAACCTTCCCTAAATTGAGGTACCAACCATAGGCACCACAATGAAACGCATTAAGGCCGTCCCATACCGGCAAGTGTGGTTACACTGGGAAAGACTCGTTTCAGCGGCACCACGACCCGGTCAACAACATGGTCAAGTTGAATTATTAATCAAGTTCAAATTTAATGTGAAAATAAAATAACCGGTGTCATACTGCCATACCATGCAACACTCAACATATGCATCACATAACCGTGCAAAGACTGCACCAATCACGCTCCCACAGAGCCAACATAAACTCATGCTACTATTCTGGTTAAAACCTCTCTTTACTTATACCAGAACTATTTCTAGCAATTATCATCATTATACCTCATGCAAAAATAATATCCAAATTACTCATCAATTCTGTGACCATATTATTTATTTATCACTTGCAACTAAGTTCTCATAATCTTACTAACAATATTTACTTCAAACATACTGGAGTTCAAGCATTTTAACATAACAAGCATATAACAGAATATATTTATTATATAACTAATTTAAATGCATCAATATTCATAAGTTCAAGTATGAAAATCATAAATATTGAAGTGGCACCATGAAAATGTTACTGTGGCTTGCCTTAGTACTGATGAGGTTCACAAGGCTCCTGGTGATCCTCAAGACAAGCTGGTTCCTCTGAAAACATTCAAAAACCACAAAAGAAAAATATCAAGAAACCTTCTGAAAATTGCCAGAAAATCTAGACAGTAAGGAAAAATCCCATCTTTTAGGAGCTGTTAGATTTTTGGACAAAGAACACAATGCAAAAAGAATCACTACATTTGGACTTGTAGAATAAAAGTTATGGCTGTTTGAATGCTACTGGAATTTAAATAAATTTGAAAAAAAAAAGAAAACAAAGGGGGGTGACGTCGATGGCGTATTTTCCCGGGGCGCCACCACTCATACCGCTTCGCGCGCGTAGTGAGTGGCTGACTAACGGGCCTCGCTAGTCAGGCCGGAGGGAGGGGAGAAAGAAACAGAGAGACGCGACGCTTCACCGGAGCTTACGCCAGTGTTGAGGCTTCTTGGAGGAAAACGAGAGGGAGGGATCGACGGAGAAGGTTCTTGCGCACCTGCCCGTACCCGTGGCGTGGCAAACGGTGACCGGACGGCGTCGGATTCTTCCTTGCAAGCGGAGGCAGAACATGGTGGTCGCCGGAGATGAGGAAGACGGCGGCTAGGGCGGCTCCAGGGGCTCGGGCTTGACGTGTTAGCTTAACGGAGGAGAGGCGGAGGCCCTGGCGGGGTCGCCTTGGCTTGGGGGTGGCTGAAGCTGCGGGGACGATCCAGAGGGGATCACCGGTGAGCTCGGCTCGAGGATGGCAGCCCGCGGCCTGCCCGGCCGGGCTGCGGCTTCTAGTGGCTATAGGAGAGAAAGGTGGTGACCTGCGATGCTCCAGGAGGCTGCGGACGTGGACGAGCACGGGAGCGAGGAGGAAAGGGACGAACACAGTGCGCGGGCACTGTGCCATTGGCCGGACCGTGCCCATGCTCGTTGCAGCAAGCTCCGGCGTCGGCGAGCAGTAGGGAGGAGTTAAGGGGGTGGAGACGAGGATGGTGGCGAGGAGGGACACGCTCTGGCTGGCCGAGCAGCGTGCACGCGTGCCATAGAGGCGTTGGCGACGCGTAGAGCGCGCGTTTGGCATGCCAGCACGCTCGGACAAACGCGGTCACCGCGTGGACCGTGACATCAGGCCACATATGCACTAACCATGATGTCTGGCGTGTAGTCCTTAGTAAACCTAGGTGTTACCACGGCTCGGTTTGTTTCTAGGTGCAGTAGAAGTGAAATGGTGAAGAGGTTAAGTTACTGGACAGAAACTTTGAACAGTTACTGTGGTCAAACCACAGGGTTTCAAGGGCTGAGCTTTGGGGTTTTGCTGACTCTTACTAAGGTGAATAAGCACAGGGAAAACCAGCTACATTGGAGCTAGTAAAAAGGTAGTTGCTGTAGAAACTACCATTTCAGCCCAGAAGTGAAAATATTTTCTGTATAAAAAATACTCCAAAAAAGTGGTGAAATATTTTTGCTCAGAAATGTGCCCTAGGGTCCAAAGAATATTTGGGATTTTTCTCAAGATTTTTAGGGCAACAGAAATGAGGGTTGCTTTGGAGGTCAAAGAGTTTAGCTAGGGTGTAAGAGGCAAAATGAATATTTTTCATTTAAGAAAAATATTCCAAGCAATATTATTGGGTTGGCCAGGGGTGAAATGATGGATTAGAAGAGGAGAGGGGGCACTTGGGTGAATATCAAGGGATACCCAAGAGATCAAGTCCAAATGGAATGATTCAAAACTCCAAATCCAAAATCAACTCAGATGAAAATCAAGCAAAGAAAAGAGGGCAAAAACCAGGCTGCGACACTGGTGCTTTCAGTATTAAGCCAAAGGTGAGATGCAGTTCTAGTAGTCAAAATGGTATGTAATAAGTATATTTTTTATGGCTGGTATTTTTTGGAATGCTAGAGGGTTAGGGGAACCTGAAAAAAGAAGGTTTCTTAAATAAACCATCTATGAGCATAAGATAAAGTTCATTTGTATTCAAGAGACTAAGAAAAAGGACTTCACGATCCGTGGTTGGCGGGAATTAGTGGTAATTTTACTTTTATATGTCTCTAGCAACTAGCTGTGGGTGCTTCAGGGGGGTTGCTTATGGGGGTTAGGGAAGATTTATTCGATCTAGATACATGTGTAGCTAGTAAAGATATGAATCAAATGACCGTGATGGATAAGAGGACCGGTTTCAAATGGAACCTGGTCAATGTTTATGGGGCTGCTCATTCTAGGGATAAAGAGGAGTTCTTAATTAGTTTTGTGCAAATGCTTGGTAGTAGTGTTTTTCCTTTTGTTGTTGGAGGCGACTTTAATAACATTAGGAGAAGTAAATATAGGAATAAAACTAAGAAGCTTCCCAAGTGGTCTTTCTTCTTTAATTCAATTATTGAACATTGGGGGTTGAAGGAGCTGGAGCTCCCTGGCAGAAATTTTACTTAGTCAAATAATCAAATTGATCCTCTCTTTGTTAAGCTGGATAGGATTTTAGTTAGCCCTAGCTGGGAGCTAAAGTTTCCCTTAGTTACAGTCAGAACACTAGTTAGAGGTGTCTCTGACCATACATCTTTACTTATGCATACTGGTGTTAAATCAAATGTTTTTAATAAACCTTTTCGCTTCAAATTATGTTGGTTTGCTAGGGAGGACCGTGTAAGCATAGTTAATAGGGTTTGGAGTACTAATTTGTGTGGTAAGGATAATCTGGTTGTCTAGCGGCAGAAGATGAGGCTTTTGAGAAGGTGCCTGAAGGGCTGGAATCTGAATGTTGAAGGGATGTATAAGAAAAGTAGAAATAGCTTAATTACTCAGCTAGATAATATTGGAAAAAGATGTGAGCAAACTGGGTTCTCGGTTGCTGACTATGAGTTAAGAAATATTTTACAGTATAACTTGAATAAATTGCTTCGAGAGGAAGAGATTAAGTGGTACCGATGCTCGAAAGAGAGGGATAATAGAGAAGGCGATAATATCACTAGCTATCTTATGATCAAAGCTAGCAGTAGGAAGCATAAGAGCACAATTTTCAAATTTGTTCAGGAGGAAGGGATTATTCAAGGAGATGATAAGGTGCTTGATTATGCCACTCATTTTTACAAAAAGTTGTTTGGTCATGTAGACCTTTTACATGTTTCTTTGAGCGTTCATGTTCCTGTTGTCTTGGATAGTGATGACAAGAGCAAGTTGATATCTAGGTTCTCCATGGATGAGATTAAGCTTGTTGTTTTTTCTATGAAACATAATAGGGCTGCTGGTCCTAATGGCATCCCATAGAGTTCTTTCAAAAAAAATTGGAATTTGATTTGTCAAGACTTATTCCAATTGTTTTGTGATTTTTCCGAGGGCAAGCTCGATATTTCTAGACTAAACTATGGTATAGTGACTCTGATTGCCAAAGGGCAGGGAGCTGATAAGATCCAGATGTATAGGCCTATATGCATGCTTAATGTTCCCTTCAAGATCTTTACTAAAGTTCTAAACACTAGGGCTATGCTTGTTGCGGATAAGGTAGTTTCTCGTATTCAATCAACTTTTATAAAAGGTCATTACATTCTGGATAATGTAGTTATGTTACATGAAACCATGCACTTCTTACATAAGAATAAAGTTTCTGGTGTGTTGTTTAACGTGGATTTCAAGAAATCGTATGATAAAATTAATTGGCCCTTTATGCTTTCTGTGTTAGAGATGAAGGGGTTCCCTGAAAAGTTTATTCAGTGGACTAAGGCAGTTATTTACAATGGGAAAGTTTCTATTACTTTGAATGATGTGATAGGCAAATACTTTACTACTAGGAAAGGACTTAGACAGGGGGGTCCCTTTTCCCCCTGTTGTTTAATATAGCGGCTGATGTCCTGGTGACCTTGGTGAAAAGGGCGCAGGAGCAAGATTTTACTAAAGGTTTAGTTCCCCAGTTGTATGATGGTGGCCTTTGTATATCACAATATGCGGATGATACTATTTTTATGATTGAGGATGATTTAGAGGGTGCTAGAAACTTAAAAATTATCTTGTGTGTGTTCGAGCATTTGATTGGTCTAAAAATTAATTTTCTGAAGAGCGAGGTTTATTGTTTTGGTGGGGCTGAACGAAATGATTATGCTCAGATTTTTACATGTGCTATTGGTGAGTTTCCTTTTGGGTATATGGGTCTTCCTTTACATTATAAGAGGCTTGGTAATAGGGATTGGAAATCTGCAGAGGAGAAGTGTGAAAGGAAAGCAGCTACTTGGGAGGGGAGCTTGGTTCCTATGGGGAGTAGGCTAATCCTTGCAAAAACATGCATGAGTAACATTCCCAGTCACATGCTCTCTTTTTTTAGACTACCAAAAGGCGTGGGTAAAAGATTTGACTTTTTCCGAGCTCAGTTGGTCTGGCAAGAAAAGGAGGGTGTGCGTAAATATCATCTGGTAAACTAGATTCATGTGTGCCAACCTAGAGAT
Organism: Triticum dicoccoides; assembly: GCF_002162155.2. Classification (NCBI taxonomy): domain Eukaryota; kingdom Viridiplantae; phylum Streptophyta; class Magnoliopsida; order Poales; family Poaceae; genus Triticum; species Triticum dicoccoides. The sequence continues at coordinate 668,704,805 of NC_041389.1, read as the reverse complement.
CAGGGTGGCATGGGAGTTACTATTTTAGATAAAGAATGTAAGTCCTTTGTGCAAGTGGCTTTTGTGGCTAGAGAACGAGGATGGAGATTGGCAGGAGATGATTAGAGCAAAGTATTTGAAAAAGAAAACTTTGACTCAATGTGAATCATCTCCTGGCAACTCCCATTTATGGAATGGTTTGATGGAGGTTAAAGATATTTTTTATAGATGCTACCAGAGAGTTGTGGGTGATGGTCGCAAAACTAGATTTTGTGAGGATGTTTGGTTAAGAGACAAACCCCTATGTTTGGTTTTCCCACGTCTTTACAACTTGACCTTTTGTAGGCATGTCACGGTCGCGAAGGTGTTTAGCCAGGATTTTGATTGCATCAGATTTAGAAGACGTTTGCATGTGGAGACCCTTGAGATGTGGAACAAATTACTTGATATGTGTAGTTAGGTGACTTTGTCGGAGGAACCTGACAGAGTTAAATGGCTTCTTACCTCTTCTGGGAACTTTTCGGTTAAATCTCTGTACCATTATCTTGTTGCTCGACAAGTTGTTTTCCCTTATAAGTTGCTATGGAGAATGAAGATGCCGTTGAAAATTAAAGCCTTCTCCTGGTTAGTGATCAAGAATAGGATCCTAACCAAAGATAACTTAAGTAAAAAAGGGTGGAAAGGTGCTAAGCATTGTGAGTTTTGTGATAGTATAGAGAATGTGGATCACCTATTCTTTTCTTGTTCCCTGTCTAGGTTCTTATGGAGTATTGTGGGGTGCTCCTTGGGTAACCAAAGATCCCCCGTGTCTTTCCTTGATTTATGCCAGAATTGGTTGCCTAACTATACTGGCAAAGATAGAGTAGTTGTTAACTTGTTATGCTTGGTGTTGCTGCTTTGCTATGGTCTATTTGGAAAACAAGAAATAAATCATGCTTTCAAGGTGTAATGCCCAATGATCCTACTGATATTATTATGTCTGTTTGCTCCCTTCTGTATTCATGGAAAATTTTACAGAAAAAAGGACTACAAAACACGCTACAGCTAGTCGCTAGAAGGATTGCCTAGGTGACTCGGGATGTCTTCAGGAGAGGATATGGGTGGGCGCCGTATGTGAGGAGAATCTGATGAAATCAGTTGATGGAGGTGCTGGTTTCAAAGACTTGGATCGCTTCTGGCTATCGCCCAAAGAGCGGATATTTCTGATGCTGGTTATAGTTAGCTTTTGTTCTATCGTCACCTACCTCTATTTTTGCAGTAGTTTTTGTTCCGCCGATCTGACTCGATGTTATCTAGACAAGTATGCTAGTGCTGGTTTGGTTACTTGTGTTTCGTAGCATCCCGATGTGATTTAGTGCAAGGGGTGTAAAAAGTGTACTGCTCCTTGCTTGTAAAAGACTCCATTTTCTTAATGAAAATGGGGGCCATGTGGCCCCTCTCATCGGAAAAAAAAAGTAATGTGTCTGAACTAATTATACTGTCAGGACCAGTTCGAACGAATTGATTCGCCAGTGCGTCAATTTAAGCAAAGCCAAAGCTGAGGATAATTACTGAAATAATGTAGTGAAATACTACGCGGTCAGGAAAATGTGTGACCAAATCCAGTTCTCTAGCTACTGGAGATGACATTTGAAAGCCAAATTTAGAGCCGTGAGAATCAAGGAATGGCATTTATTCGTGTACTAATCTAACCAGCGTCTAGGCCCTCTCACACGCATAGTCAGACTTGGACGTGCGCCGTCGTCGTTCTAACTTGAAACAACATACAGTCTTGTTGCAGTTGGCGCATTGCTTCCCCCTGCTCTACTTTGCTCCGGAACTCATCTTGGCTTCAGGGGCCGTGGTGCATCCGCATGCTAAATATGCAGCAGCAGACCTCGAGTACTAGGCACGATCGGGACACTATGCGTGCCTTTGACTGATGGACCGAGCGGTGCTTCAAAGGAAGTGAGCTTCTTTGATGAGATAAGACACCCTATCTATCAAACCTTGACTTCTTTATCCTTGAAATTCATGGCTTTCAACTCTAAATTCATTTAAAAATGTTGTGGCAGGAGTCAAAGTCAAACTCAAACAACATGTTTTCACCCGGATATGAAATAGTGCTATAGTCATCGACTCACCGATGGATATTCCAAGAGCTGCTCCACCCATTTTACCTCAACGAATCCATTCTAGTGTCCTCTGAAGATAATCACCAGAAGGTAACCACCAGAACTTCTCTCAATCATGCACCGCCCCGGCAAAGAGCATCTTTGAATAGACATGAGTAGTGGTCCTACAACGGCTCAAGGCCTCACCGTTGCATCCATACAAAACCGCAACATGGCGGAGAGTGAGTTACGGCTCTTGGGGCATCTCCGCTGACCCTCAAACCAGACACCGCATCCGTCCATGGACCGATGGCAATCAGTTTATGGACATTGATGCGGGAGCCGGCCATCTAACCATAACCGCATACATTTTAAAATGGATTTCAACAAATTGGACGAAATTCATGCAGATCGAATGATTTTCAATAAATTGGTTAAGCCAAATTTCAGGGAGTATAACACTTGTGTATACTCAGAAACACATTAATACTCCAAAACTACTAAGGAGGCACTTGGTGCACTTACAATCACCCATAATGCAAACCCTCCATTTATTTAATAAATGAAGATTTTGTAAATAAATTTCATACTGTCTTCGATTGACTTGGGATGAATCGTGTGGCCTTATTATAATCTAGCGAGGTAACATTTAAAATTTCTTCCAAATCAGAGTTTGTTTGGCGCCTGAAAATCAAATATGCGAGGCATAATAGTCGTAGGTTAAATAGTAAGATGATTTGATAAATAAAAATTTTGTGTGCCTTTTTCTTAATCTTCCGAGAGACCCAGCCATCTTACACAAACTTTGGGCAGCCCATCATTTGCCATAGAAGTACCCTCTATTTTTGGCAAACCCACTCAACCAATATAGGTTTTCTCCCTCCATTTTTGCAGTCAACCCCTCCATTTTCTTCGCTTCTCCCCTCTAAACCCTTCTCCCATCGAAATCTAGTGATGAGTTGCTTGTGCGAATTGTTTATTTATACTAAACATTTGTACTTCATGTTAACTTATCTTGGCGTGAAAAGTATATATTATTCATGTTGACTTAAATCATTTAATTTTAATATTTTGAATACTGTCTTTCAGGTATAATTAGCAAAACTAAAATTATAAACAGACTTATATATACTAATGTACATATTTTTCATGCAATTATTATTCTTACCATAAAAATACAAATTTGTTTGCCAAACGAGATGGTATATTTGGTATTTGGCCCCTTTTCTAGTTTTTGTCTTTTAGAAAACTGTCATTTTACAATGAATTTTACTCTAAACTTAAGCAAACTAATATTACCGCAATATGTATTTGCATGTATCTAAGGAACTTGTTAGGATGTTCTAGAGTGTATGAATCTAGCAAATAACTTGGCAGGTGTTTCTAGAGTATAAGACTATCAATATCAGAATATTTATGCTCCCGCTTCAACACACTTGCAATTATCTAGTCAGCTAACAAAAATACATAAGGTGTTGATTCCCTAACTACTCATACTCAAGATGAGACTTTTGTGAATTACGCACACATATACACATTGTAAACAAAGTTAACAATGGTGAATATTGAGGAACGATGTCACCAGCAATCTAATCACTATTTAATCTCTAATGTTAGTAGTATGTTGGACTTCCACCATCTCACTGGTTAGCTGCTCCCCATATGATTCTCCACCTTTTCTTCGCCTTGGCATACGAGCTACAAAAATGAAAAGTAAATGACTGAACTGATGTGATTCTCATTGATGGAGACTATTTATACAAGTGGCAGTTACAACTTTGTGAGACAATATCTAACCGCAAACAGCGATTTCTACAATGTGAGACAAAATGGCAACTGCTATGAACAATTGCTAATGTGTGAGACAAACTCTAACTGCTAATCGAGTTTCATCTTTTAGAGCTTCTCGTATTAGGCACTCTACTAAGACACCTCCATTTTGGTAGACCCCCTCTCTCAAATAGGGTTCCAGGACATTTAACTTGCATGATGACACACATGGAGAGAACACATTGCATTTAACATGGTGGCATTTCTCTCGTTCAAGAGCTCCACTACATTGCATTTTTTGGGTCAAGAGACAAATAACCAAGCAGTAATTGATTGACATCCATCTCAGTTTGACAAATAAGACAATGACCAAGCAAAGTTCGACACTCAACAATTAGGCAGTCAACAACATCTATACCAATATAAAAAGACCCAAAGGGGCAAATCCAATAAATCCCAGCCATCAAACAGTTTCAATCCAATGACCTATATTCAGTGGCGGAGCCAGGAAAAAAATATCGGGAGGGCCGAGGGCTGTTAGAACAGATTGGGCAGGGCCAAATCACTAGAAAGTAGATTTTTAGCAGCAAAATACTCATAATTGTGCACTATTCATTAGATGATTAGCAGCAAATATGAGATGTTAGGGGGGGCCAGGGCCCCTGCTGGTCCCCCCCTGTCTCCGTCACTGCCTATATTGCTCCCATGGCGAGCCTCAACATATTTAAGGTTTAATTAATGGCATACCAAATATTGACTATCCACGTAATTAATGCGTAATTGATATCATACCTAATATTAGCATGCAATTAATTTTCTGGCTGATATCAACGAGCATTGCACGCACGTATTTACTTGTGCACACAAAAGACAGCACCACATGCTTCTGGGACTCATCCCGTCCTTCATGATGGCCTCAGGGTTCACCACGCCGTACTTTCTTCAGGAAGATCTTGAATCTGAAATGGTCACCATAGAGCACCGCCACTTGGATACAAAATGAGCAAAAACAAACTAGCACCCAGCAAAACAATAGCCCATCAAGCACTCACCGGAATTGATCCAGCAACCAAAACAACATCGCATCCAGCAACAATCCAGTATGACAAGCTCATATTTACACAAAACAAAAATATGAAGGAAACCATCCAACCTCACATGGACCATCGCCCGAATGCCGTCCAGAGAATGTCCCCAGGATAAATTTCTTTGCCATCCTCACCATCAAGTCAGGCCCCCGGCTGGAGAGAGAACAAGATTAATTAAGGGCCAACAAAATCTATCATCAACAATAATTCTGCAGAAGTTGTAAGTTGTACCTATGCACGCACTACATTCTACCTATTCCTCCATCCCTACAATTTAACAACAGTAAAAAAAACCTACACATGAACACTACGCACTACATTTGATTGTGATTGCACAAATGTTCAGAAACCGATAGTTTATCACTAGTCTAAATAAAATAATGTGACAGTTGTGAGCATTCAAGACTCGCGGACTCACCAGCTTAATATTCGTCCAAATTTACATTAAAATGCAACTCATGCAGCTTGAACAACTACATGATCAAAAATAGCAGCATTATATTGATCACATCTACTGTAACGTTGATATTCCAACTACGGCCTGACCACAACAATTAGAGAGATGGTACCAAAATAATCAGGGTGTAACCATGGCACATACATGAAGCCTAAAGCATAGCATTTCATCAACACCCGAGCCAAACTAGCGAATGAACATGGCATCTCCACATGACCAAATCAACACAAACATCGCTGCCACCTTTGGCTCGATTGCCAACAAACAGAGTGGCCATAGCTCAAAGACTGGGTCCGAGAACATAGTAGAGAGGGGGCAAAGAGGGCTTACCTGTCGGAGTTGTAGCCAATGCCGAACACCACACAAAGGAAACCAAGGAAGAGGCCAAAGGGGCCCAGCCGAGCCTTGATATGTCCCAAACGTATCTACTTTCCAAACACTTTTGCTTTTGTTTTGGACTTTAATTTGCATGATTTGAATGGAACGAACCTGGATTGGCCTTGTTTTCAGCAGAATTTCCATGGTGTTGTTTTTGCGCAGAAATAAAAATTCTTGGATTGAGCTGAAAATTTACGGAGAATTATTTTAGAATATATAAAAAATACTGGCAAAGAGAATTACCTGAGGGGGCCCACCAGGGCTCCATCCACATTCAACTTCACCAAACCTGGTGTTGGTTTTGCCCACCTAGTTGTATTAGTCCTCACACTTGTAGCTGCTCGAGAGGGTGTCACTATCCTGCTGCAATACGCTAGCTCCTCAAGGTACTTCCGGATGAACAAATTTGTTGACCACAGACTCTGGAGTTCCCCTTCATGTATCACTCGACGTCGAGCCCACCAGATTGCTCAAGGTACTTCCGGATGAACAAATTTGTTGACCACAGACTCTGGAGTTCCCCTTCATGTATCGCTCGACGTCGAGCATCTAATGGTGATGCGGATAGGTTAGCCAAGTTTTCTCATTCTCTTGATCCGGGGCGATACACTTGGTTTGTCGAACCTCACGACCCGTTTGTATCCCACACCATCTGGAACTTGATCAATAAAGCTTGGTTTAATCCCTCAAAAAAAAGTGGATTAGATCGGAGAGTGCAGTTTTTTTTGCGTACACTAAGTTTGATGGGTTTATAAGAATTGCAATGTTGCTTTTATATAGTAGAGATTTTCTTGTTAGAATATTTCGAAAATGAATCACTTGAAGAAAAGAAGAAGATGCCGACTTGCTCATGTAATTATTCTTGATGGCAGAGCGTGTAGTCGGGATATATTTTGGAAACTATTTTACTTATTGTTTTTAAGGAGTTCACCATGCATTAATGTAAGAATTTGTGCGTGTATTTCGTAAAAAAATATTACCGTTCATAAAATTAATCAATACTTAAAAAAATCCACGCGTTTAAAAATATGTTTATGACATTGTAGGAAGCTTTTCATCCAATATAAAATGTGTTCGCATATTTTTTTAAATGTCACACCATTCAAAAAGTTGTTCATGAAAATTTTCATTGTGCATTTTACAAAAGTTAAACATGTATTCAAATAAATGTTCAACGTGTATTTAAAACTATTTTTAAAGTACCCCTAAAAATGTTCAGCCTATGTACAAAAAATGGTGGGCGTGTATTTGAAAATGTGAACATATACTTAAAAATAAATTTGAAGTAAAAACAAACAAAAAATCCCTGATTTTTTAAATATAAGAACACAAGAAAGTAGCCGAGCGGAAGCTTCTGGAACGAATCCAAAGCTTGCGGCTCCCAATAAGCTAAGGAAAACCAAAAAGTACAGAAGCACATGTTATTGGGCTGGCCCACTAGCACGAAATCTCCCCGAGTCGGACACATACATCCGTCTCCACCGATAAGCAGGCCAATATATGAGACTCACACGTCACCCCCTTTTTTTTACTTCCGAAGAGGGAAAAAAATAACTCGGCGAGAACGAAGGCCATCGCGACTCGGCTGTTTGTCACCATCGCATCCGCCGTCCAGAGCGAGACAACCGGCGCCATGACGATGCTCCGATCTGCCATTGGAGCTGCCCTCCGGCGGGCGGCACCGGCCGCTCGTTTCTTTAGCAGTGTCGCCCGTGGCAGCCCTGGATGCAGCGGCGCAACCAGTGCGCTCCGGCGGACGGCGCCGGCCGCTCGTTTCTTTAGCAGTGTCGCCCGTGGCAGCCCTGGATGCAGCGGCGCAACCAGTGCGCTCCGGCGGACGGCGCCGGCCGCTCGTTTCTTTAGCAGTGTCGCCCGTGGCAGCCCTGGATGCAGCGGCGCAACCAGTGCGCTCCGGCGGACGGCGCCGGCCGCTCGTTTCTTCAGCAGCGTCGCCCGCGGCAGCCCTGGATGCAGCCACGCAACCAGTGCGCTCCGGTGGCCGGCGCTGACTTATAGTCTCTTCGGCAACGGAGGAGGCGGCAGCTCTGGACTCAGGGTAGGTGCCTCGACTTCTCCATGTAGATTATTTTCGTAAGTTTAAGGAGTCTGATATGTGTCTTTGTGTTGAAATCCTGTTCTTTCTGGGGTCGTCGAAGCATATAATAAGGGCAATCCAGAGCCCTTCCAAGAAAAAAAAACTAGCGTGTTATACAAAATAGCGTCGCCCCTAAAATATGTTATTAGCGAGCTAGACATTGAACACTGATCAATTTAGCGAGACAATTTTTTACAAGCTATAGTATATGTTATTAGCGCCGCTATGGCGTACTATTTTTTTAGTGCTTATTAGATGTTCTGTTTCTGTTGTTGTATCTGCAAATTGAAATGTTAAAGTGGAGTAGGGCAAAAAAAACACTATAATTTTCTGCACAAGAATGAGCCTTTAGATTGTTATAAGTTTGAGATCAGGAGTAAGGTTGTAGTTAGGGGGGCTGACCGAGTAGCATGGAGTATGATGATAGCCTGGTTGGGGACATCATTGTTTCTGTGGTAAACCTCAATCTTAAGCACTCATGTCTGGGATCAAAAGAAATCTAGTACTCCCTCCGTCCAGAAATACTTGTCATCAAAATGGATAAAAGGGGATGCATCTAGACGTATTTTAGTTTTAGATACATCTATTTTTATTCATTTCGATGACAAGTATTTTTGGATGGAGGGAGTACCTCTGTAAGTGTGCGGTAATCGGTTTTATTTTGTTCTGGTTTTTGTAATTTTCTCCACTCCCCTTTAGGAGGCTATTTTGATTAATTGATTTCTGGAAACTCTAGTATTTTCTTTTCTGCTGGCCATCACACGGTTGCGGGCCTTTATTATTCGTTAGTTAGTTTCTCGGCCCTTGCCAGTTTTTTTATCATTCTCTGAAGATTGAAGATAATAGCACCTGTTTCTATGCTTACAAGTTATGCTGTGTATGCCAAATTTATGCGTCTCCTAAACATATTATAATTTTCCGCTTGCTTGAGTAAAACAAATTTACATTTTTGTTCAACTCTTCTTTTTTCCAGAGGATGATGTGCTCGTATGGCAATGGTGGACAGGGATTCTGGAATCAAGCCTTGAGCTGGTACGTACATACACCATCCTTCTTTTCTAAAAAAAAAGATAAGATAGTTTTTGTTATCCGAGCTGGGGACAACTGCCAGAATCGTGGCTAGAGTTTTAAGTACTAGTCCAAGCCCATTTTCTTCAATTTCTGTAGTTATTAATACCTCTGTACCGAAATACTTGTAACTAGGGAAAACTAGTGCAAGTTCCCCCAACTACAAGTATTTTGGTACCGAGGGAGTAGATGGTTTTGCATGTACAAATGAGGTTTTTGTGGATTCTTGTTGGGTAGGGTGTGATAAAGGTGGAAGCATATTAATCATTTCGTGGTTAAATACCATTCTGGCACAGATAGACAACTATCTAGGATAGGCCACACCTTGGCACTAACATTGTCACTGCATTCGTAATTCTAATCGATGGACTCTGGTGATTTGTAGGGAAAGATCTGATATTTTGTTTTTCGGTATCACTGGCGTCGTGATGTATGTGGTTCAAAGGAAAGTAAGAGCCTTGCAAGAAGAAAAATGGCAACGTCAGATAAAGGATATTGAGGTGCGGTCATACATGATGGATAAGGAGAAGGAAGAAACAATCAATATCCCTTTTCATTGACTCCCTTTTGTCGAAAGCTCATCGACTCCTCGTCTTGATGTTAGCATTAAAGCTTGGTAGTTTGTAGTTGGATGCCGCAAGGGGATGACTACCTCTGCAGCGGCGGATCGAAGGAGATGGCTCATCATCTGGTAGTAAGATGTTAGGTTTTGTTGATTGTACGGGCTACATCCTGTTGTGTGACTGTTGTATCCTCCTGTGCTTTCAGCTGAGTTGAGTTGTAATTTGTAAGGTTGACAGGCAGTTTCAATTCTGCTATGCCAGTGTAGCTATTATATATATTATAAGAAAAATATGCACGCGTGATGTACTTTGGACCGTATCTGTTCTCCCCAACTAGGGCCTCTTTGATTAGGGAATTCAAAACCGCAGCAGCGGAAAAAATAGGATTGGAGTGACATGTCCACTTGAATCCATAGGGTATCAAATAGTGTTTGATACCACAAGAAAAATAAAGAACTTGTAAAAAAGATTGAAGTAGACCGTCCTTTGCACCTTTAGCTTATGCCCTTCCATGTCGTGCTCAACGACCAGGATGACACTTACCACCATCTTGGTTGTCGAGATGTACAACAAACATTAGCTCACCGGGGTAAGGAGCGGCCAGGACAAGATTGGTGGCCAACAACATTTTAATTTGTTTAGACCCATGCCGGCCTCGGGTGTACACTTAAAGCCCCCATTCTGTTTAAGCAGCCGGTAAAAAGGGAGAGTGTTTTCCCTCAAGGCTGAGATGAGTCGACTCAGGTAGGTGATGCACCTTGCCAATCACTGAATATCCTTAAGCTCAGTAGGTGCTTGAAGTCGTGCGAGTGCCTTGATTTATCAGGCTTTGCCTCGATACCTATGTGTGAGACGGTGAAACCGAGTAGCTTTCCGGAGGAGACACCTTAGACACATTTTCCGGATTTAGCTTGACGTTGTATGCGCGGAGTTCTTGGACGTTTCGCGCAGATCATATATTAGGGTGCTGGCATGCTTGGTTTTGATAACCACATCATCTACATAAGCCTTGACTGTTGGGCTGATCTGTGTGTGTAGACATGTTTGTATCGTCTGTTGGTAAGTGGCGTCAGCGTTTTTGAGCCCAAAGGGCATGGTATTGAAGCAGAATGCACCATAGGGGGTGATGAATGTAGTTGCCTCTTGGTTAGATTCCTTCATAGTATTTAGCAGCTGATAGATGAGTATGCATCCAGAAAGCATAAGAGGTCATGTCCAGTCGTGGCATATTATTTGATCGATTTGTGGTAGTGGGAAGGGATACTTTCGGCAGTCTTTGTTGATGTCTTTAAAATCAACACATAAGCTCCAGGATTTGTCCTTCTAGGGCATCATAACTGGGTTTGTCAACCAGTCCGGATGTTTTAACTTCTCGGATGAATTCGGCCTTAAGCGGTTTGGTTAGTTCTTTTCCCATCGCTTGCCTCTTTGGCTCAGAGAACCTACGCAACGCCACCATGACTTATTTGAATCTAGCCATTATGTTCAGGCTTTGCTCTGCAAGATCCCTTGGGATGCCTGGCATGTTGAAAGGGTGCTGTCGGTGTCAAAACCGGCGGATCTCGGGTAGGGGGTCCCGAACTGTGCGTCTAGGCGGATGGTAACAGGAGACGAGGGACACGATGTTTTTACCCAGGTTCGGGCCCTCTTGATGGAGGTAAAACCCTACGTCCTGCTTGATTAATATTGAAGATGCGTGTTACAAGAGTGGATCTACCACGAGATCAAGGAGGCTAAACCCTAGAAGCTAGCCTATGGTATGATTGTTGTAATGGTTGTTCGTCCTACGGACTAAAACCCTCCGGTTTATACAGACACCGAAGAGGGCTAGGGTTACACAGAGTCGGTTACAATGGTAGGAGATCTACATATCCGTATCGCCAAGCTTGCCTTCCACGCCAAGGAAAGTCCCATCCGGACACGGGACGAAGTCTTCAATCTTGTATCTTCATAGTCTTGGAGTCCGGCTGACGATGATAGTCCGGCTGTCCGGACACCCCCTAGTCCAGGACTCCCTCAGTAGCCCCTGAACCAAGCTTCAATGACGATGAGTCCGGCGCGCATATTGTTCGGCATTGCAAGGCGGGTTCCTCCTCCGAATAATCCATAGAAGATTGTGAACACCAGGATAGTGTCCGGCTCTGCAAAATAAATTCCACATTCCACCATAGAGAGAATAATATGTACACAAGTTCAATCTGCTGACGTATTTTGTGGCATGACGTCACACCACTACCAAGCCTTTACTTGAATCGATTTTTATTATACCTGTAACGCCCCGGATTCGATGCGCCAGGTGTCTGCCAGTTATTCGTCTTTGTTGCCATGTCATTTGCTTGTGTGTTGCATATTTTCATGTCATCATGTGCATTTCATTTTGCATACGTGTTTGTCTCATGCATCCGAGCCTTTTCCCCGTTGTCCGTTTTACGATCCGACGCTCCTATGCCCTCCGGCGTCCCCTTCTTGCCTCTCTTCGTGTGCGGGTATTAAACTTTTTTGGAATGGCCCGAGGCTTGCCAAGTGGCCTTGGTATAGCACCGGTAGACCGCCTGTCAAGTTTCGTGCCATTTGGAGGTCGTTTGGTACCCCAACGGTTAACCGGGTAACCGTAAAGCCCCTCCCTCTTTGCAGCCCAACACCCCTTCCAAAGTGGCCCAAAACCCACCTAACTCCCCTCCATACTCTCGGTCGTTCGATCACGATCGCGTGGCTGAAAACCGCTCCTCATTTGGACTCTCCCAGCTCCCCCTACCTATAAAACTAGCCCCTCCCCCGAAATTCACGGATGATACCCCTGAAACCCTAGCTTCCGTCCTCCTCCCGCAGCCGGACATGTCCGTCCAGCCGCCGGACATGTCCAACCGCCCCGCGCCCAATCAGAGGCCGCCGCGTGTCCCCGCACCGCCCGCCGCA
>NC_041389.1:668683396-668691703 GCF_002162155.2 Triticum dicoccoides | reverse complement strand
AGCTCCGGCCGCGAGCTCGCCGGAGCGCCGCCCGCGCCTCTCGCCGGCCGCGCCGCCCCGTCGCCTCCTCCGCCTCCCCTCGCCGGGATCCGGCCAGATCCGGCGAGATCCGGCCCGGATACGCCCGTCTCCGGCCATCCCCCTCCGCTCCGGCGAGATTCCGGTGAAGTCCCCGCCGAGGTTGACTTTTTCCCCTTCCCCGAATTGACCAAGTCCTAGTTTTGTGTAATTTTCATGCCATGTTTATGCCATCGTATCTCTGTATCTGTAGCTCCGTTTCGTGCGTGTAATATGTCAAATTGTTCGTCTCGACGAGTACATCATTTCATTCCATTGCATCATATTCATTTGAGGTCATCTTGATGCCTGAATCATCGTCGTAAGTGTGCTTCATGATGTTAATCTGCTGAAACTGTTAGAACGAGCTCTTTTGTCATTTTTGCCATGATTGATGTGTGCATCCTATGAGGTTGATGTCTTCATGTGTTTTGAACTATGCTGTGTCTTCTTTACAGGGGTGTATGCCATGTATTTTTGTGATTAATGTGGTGACTAGCACAAGCATGCAAACTAGGCATCGTGATGTTGCTGATTTTAGTCCCTGTTCTGCTGTAATTTTGATGCCATGTAAACATGATGCTACAGAGTTATCCATGCATATTTAGAGATACTTCAGTAAGGGTGTTTTGAACATGTGGTTATTGTCTATCCATTCATGCCCTTTTTTGCAATTATGGAGTAGTCTAGCATGTCATTTTCGTGCTCTAATTTTGCTTCAAAATGTTTCCTGGCAGATTGTTTATATGTTATTCAATCTGGCCAAGCTAGTTATAGTTGATCCGTGCATGCTATGGACTTGTTCTTGACTTGATTTGTTACACAAACATGTCTTCTTGATGATGCTATGCTTATCTTGTCATGCAATGACTTATGGTGAGTGTATCGAGCTTGTTAAGTAGTGTTCCCGTTGTTGCTGTTTTGCTAGGCTGAATCTGTTATTTCGTGATGCTAGATAAACATGTTGCTACTAATCATTCTATGCATAATATGGAGATGTTCTATAAACATGTTTTGATCTACATGTCATCCTCTATCCATCCATGCCCCTGGTTGCATTTATAGCTTGCTGTAGCTTGTTCATTTCTTGCTCCAAAGTTGCTTGATAATGTTGTTGTCAGCCTGTTTACATTAAGTTCAGTTGTTCACATGTGTTTTGCTAGTGATCCATGCATCCTATGACCTTGCTATTGCCATGATTAGCTTCATAAACATGCCTTCTTAGTGTTGGGTGCCTTGCCATGCCATGTATTGCGATGTAGTGAGTTGCACAAGCTCATCTACATGCCTTCATAATTATGTTCCTGCCATGTATGAATCTGTTTAATAACTTGTTATGTTTACGTGGGTGTCATCATATTTTCTGATCTTTTTTGGCTTATGGTTAGTAAGGGACTTTTGATCTATGCTTTGAGTAGATTCATGTCATGCCTTTGTTTGCCATGATAAGTTCCTGTAACATGTTGTTTGATAGCTCTAAACATTGCATCGTGATGTTATTTTCTGCAAAGTCTGAAATTGTTATAACTTGCAATCTTACCACGTGTGTTTGAGCATGTTCTAGTGATTTCTGGAGATAGCTCAGTGTTCATGTTTTGTTGTGATTTACCTGTACATCATGCTCATGCATTTTGTTATGATGTTGGGGTGCTGTAGCATATAGTTTTGATGCTTGCAATATGCCTAGTCGCTGTTTTGGACAGTTTGTCTTTTAAACTTGTTTCATGTGTGTGTGTTGAACCGTTGCTCCGTTTTGAGTGTGCTCTATATGAAACTTGTTTCATGTTTAACTTGTTTTGCTCATATCTTCTAGGCCGTAGCTCCGAACTAAATGAACTTTATATGTAGCTTGACTAGAATTTCGTGTAGATCATCTTTGTGCATCTTAATTTTCTGTTTAACAACTTGAACATAAGGTTTCTTCAGATCTGGACCAATTTCGAAATTTGCATATGAGGACTTACCAGAATTGTTATATGTTGTTCCTGGCCTCATTTAAACTTGCCTTGATGTGTTGCTCTTGTTTGCATCATCTCTTGCCAGGAGTAGCTTCATGTAGCTTTGTCATGCATCATGCTTGTTGTGCATCATGCCTTGTTCATGTGTGGTGTGTTTACCTTGTTGTGTGCTTCTTTTCGATAGTTCCTGTTTCGTTGCGATCGTGAGGATTCGTTCGTCTACGCTTGGTTCGGCTTCATCCGTTCATCTTCTTCATGGACTCGTTCTTCTTCCTTGCGGGATTTCAGGCAAGATGACTGCTACCCTGGATCTCACTACTATCATTGCTATGCTAGTTGCTTCGTTCTATCGCTATGCTGCGTTACCTATCTTTTGCTCATCAAGCCATCCCAAATTGCCATGAACCTCTAACCTTTGACACCTTTCCTATGCAAACCGTTGCTTGGCTATGTTACCGCTTTGCTCAGCCCCTCTTATAGCGTTGCTAGTTGCAGGTGAAGTTGAAGATTTCTCCATGGTGGACAGGGTTTTGATTGGGATATCACAATATCTCTTATATTATTAATGCATCTATATACTTGGTAAAGGGTGGAAGACTCGGCCTTTTGCCTAGTGTTTTGTTCCACTCTTGCCGCCCTAGTTTCCGTCATACCGGTGTTATGTTCCCGGATTTTGCGTTCCTTACGCGGTCGGGTGATTTATGGGACCCCCTCGACAGTTCGCTTTGAATAAAACTCCTCCAGCAAGGCCCAACCTTGGTTTTACCATTTGCCTCACCTAGCCCTTTTTTCCCTTGGGAGTCGCACATCCCGAGGGTCATCTTTATTATAGCCCCCGGGCCAATGCTTGTCTAAGTGTTGGTCCAAACTAGAGCACCGTGCGGGATCATTCCTTGGCAACTTGGTTCGTCGGTTCCTGTACGCTTTGCTTATCCGGTGTTGCCCTGAGAACGAGATATGTGCAGCTCCTATCGGGATGTCGGCGCATCGGGCGGTCTTGCTGGTCTTGTTTTACCATTGTCGAAATGTCTTGTAAACCGGGATTTCGAGTCTGATCGGGTCTTCCTGGGAGAAGGTCTATTCCTTCGTTGATCGCGAGAGCTTGTCATGGGCTAAGTTGGGACACCCCTGCAGGGTATAATCTTTCGAAAGCCGTGCCTGCGGTTATAGGCAGATGGGAATTTGTTAATGTCCGGTTGTAGATAACTTGACACCAGATCCAAAATAAAACGCATCAACCGCGTGTGTAGCCGTGATGGTCTCTTCTCGGTGGAGTCCGGGAAGTGAACACGGTTTCTGGGTTATGTTTGACGTAAGTAGGAGTTCAGGATCACTTCTTGATCATTGCTAGTTGACGACCGTTCCGCTTGTTCTCTTCTCGCTCTTATTTGCGTATGTTAGCCACCATATCATGCTTAGTCGTTGCTGCAACCTCACCACTTTACCCCTTCCTTTCCTATTAAGCTTTGCTAGTCTTGATACCCATGGTAATGGGATTGCTGAGTCCTCATGGCTCACAAATTACTACAACAACAGTTGCAGGTACAGGTTTATGCGATGATCATGACGCGAGAGCGATGTTTGCTTGCGTTGAGTTCTTCTTCTGCTTCTTCTTCGATCAGGGGATAGGTTCCAGGTCGGCAGCCTGGGCTAGCAGGGTGGATGTCGTTTGAGTTTCTGTTTGTGATTCATCCGTAGTCGGATGATGCTCTGATGTATTGTGATGTTGTATTCGTGTGGCATTGTATGCCTCTTGTATGTATCCCCATCTATTATGTAATGTTGATGTAATGATATCCACCTTGTAAAAGCGTTTCAATATGCGGGCCTATCCTTGGTGGGACCTTCGAGTTCCTTTTGGATAGGGTCGCATATTGGGCGTGACAATACCACCTCAGCGCGTTTAGCGAAGCGGTTTCCTTGGCACGTCTTGTCGAAGCAGAGATCATGTTCCCCTTATTCCGGGATTCCCATCAATACGGACGTGGGTAACCCAACCGCGCCATTGATGGTGGCGCTTGGGGGATAAGCGAGTTTTACCAGGCCGGTGGGGACGCATAGTCTTCATCCGCCCATATATAAGGGGATAAGAATCCACCTTTTTACCTACGCCTTCTTCCTCCTTTGCTTATCCGTCTTCGCGCACTCGAGCTCCAGCGCCCAAGTTTGCACATCTTGTCTCAACCTTCTCCAGTCATGTCCGGAGCGGGAGGCAAGTGGATGGCCTCCTCCGTCACGGAGGGGCACATCGAAAGGCTGCGCGGCGCCGGATACCTGTCCAGCGACATTGCGCACCGTCTCCCCAACAAGGGGCGGCTCATCCCCACCCCCAGGCCCCATGAGAGGGTGGTCTTCCTTCCCCATTTCCTCCGCGGACTGGGCTTTCCACTTCATCCCTTTGTCCGGGGGCTCATGTTCTACTACGGCCTGGATTTCCACGATCTGGCGCCGAACTTCATCCTCAACATCTCGGCGTTTATCGTCGTGTGCGAGGCCTTCCTCTGCATCCAGCCCCACTTCGGCTTGTGGCTCAAGACCTTCAATGTCAAGCCGAAGGTAGTAAAGGGGAATCAGGCAGAGTGCGGAGGCGCCATGGTGGGTAAGATACCCAACGTCGTCTGGCTCGAGGGCGCCTTCGTGGAAACCATCAAGGGATGGCAATCGGGGTGGTTCTACATCACCGAGCCGCGTGACCCTAAATGGGTAGCAGCCCCCGAATTTAGATCTGGAATCCCCACGCGGCTCACCTCTTGGAAAGAGAGTGGCCTGACTTGGGGCGATTCGGAGGAGCTGACCGGACTCCAAGCCTGTATCCAGAAGCTGGTGAACAAGAAGCTCAAGCTTGTCAACATGGTCCAAGTCATGCTCATCCGCCGGATTCTCCCGTGCCAAGAACAGGCATTTAAATTGTGGGAGTTCAATCCGGCACAGCACCAAACCTTGAACAGGCTCTTCGACACTAGGTACGAAGATGCCTGGAAGGTGCTCTTCAAGGGCGCCGAAGGTCCCGCATCCGCCACCGAACATCGCGGATTTCGCTCGCAGCGTCCAGCTGACAAGGTAAGTGATTCTACCCCTTTACGGGACACCTGTTTTTAATAGTTCGAACTTACGCGGGATTTAATCTCCCCTTTCCTTTGACAAGACTGGATGAAGAAGGCCGAGCAGATTATCTGTCCGGCTCCCATGCCAGAAAACCCAGTAGACGCCCGTCTAGCGGGGCTGCTGGTTCCGGCACCGCATGTGGTGCCGGAGAAGAAGGCCAAGAAGGAGGCCACGGGTACTCAAAAGAGTTCCCGTTTTCAGGTGTCCGATGACTCCGAGGCGGACTCCTCCCCCGAAGGCGAGGAGGAGAAAGAGGACTCTCCCCTGGAGGGGGGAGAGAGGAAGAGGAAGGCTTCCCCAACGGGGGAAGCCAAAGGGTCCAAGAGAGGAAAGGCCCTTCCTCCGGACAGCCCCGCCAACGCCAACAACGGCGACGAGGAGTGGCCCTCAAGGGCCAAGCCCCTGGCAAGATCATAAGTATCCGGATTCCGGAGTGATCTGTAATTTCTTTTTTATGCCACGTAGTGTCCTTCTAATGCCGCATACTATCTGTAGCCCGGCCGAGGAGGACCTTCCCGCTTCATCCAGCGGGTCCTTGGCCCCGTCGGATGTAGATTCCATTCCGACCGCCTCCACCCCTTGCGATGCTGAGGACGCCGAGGTGGGATCCCAAGAGGGACCCGCCAGGAGGGGGAGGCTCCGGAGGTGCCACAAGGCAACCTCCCGGACTTCGTGCCGGACTCCATGCCGGAACCCGCAGTGGTTCCGGAGCCGGCAGGCGGCCCCTTCGCAAGAAGGGCAAGACCGTGACACCGGCGGCCTCCGTCCAACCGGAGGCGCCGGACAACTTGTTGGAGGCGCTCAACGGCGCTTCCATCGAGGAAGAACACCGCACTATTATGAGTGCGGTGATTCAGAAGGTTCAGCTCGCCAAGAGCGGGCTGACCGAAGCTTGCAGCAGCCTTCTAACAGGCTTTGAGGTAAGAAGTTTAAAATATGTAATGTGATACCACATAGACAGTAGCCCCTGATGCTCGGTTCGGTGTTCGGAAAGAAAAACCGGACTGAGGATCTAAAAAAGATATACGCAGGAGTGCTAAAAATTATGTCAATATGGGTTTGTAGGCTGCGCTGCTGACCTCAGCCGCACTGACTGCGGAGGTCGGTGCTTTGAAGCAGGACCTCGAGCGGTCCGAGCGAGAGCTCGGCCTTGCCAAGAAGCAGCTCGAGGACAAAGAAGGTGAGTAACACCACTTTGAAATTTGTACCTTACAGAAAAGGATTTTGGTTGCAATAGAAATAACAAGGATAACGTGGGTACTACAGGGGCCACGAACGAGGTGGCAACCCGGAAGGAGGCCGTGTCCGCGGCCGAACGCAATGCGGCTGTAGAACGGGCTGAGCGAGAGAAGCAGGAGGCGCGGGTGGCGGAGGTGTGGCAAGAGCTCCAAGCTCTCATGGAAAAGCATGAGAGTTTGGAGCGCGACTCAAAGACTCGAGAGTTCGAGCTTGCCTTGGCTCTTGAAAGTGCCAAAGCCGCCAAGGCCGAGGCCCATAAGTCCCTCCAAGAGATTGAGGCGATGAAGAAGATAGCGGCGGGTAAGGCATTTTTCATGCAAAGCAAGCATGTGAATGTAAATTACCTGTTACTTACCCGAATTCGGAGCTCTCCAGGGGCATTTGCAGATCTGCCTCGCAGTGTGTCTGATGCCGCCGCATTCTACCGGGCCGAGGAGGGGAGCTCAACGGAGAAGGTCTTCTGGTCTCAGTATGCTGAGGCCGGACATCTGGTGCCCCCTAGCGACCAGCTGAAGCAGCTGGTCGAGCTCCACAAGGTAGCTGAGCAGGCCATGAAGGGCCTTATAGTCCGGCTGTGGCCTGGAGGGGCCATGCCTGGGAGCTACTTTGGCCTCGTGCGGCGGCTGGTGGATGCGTGCCCTTGGGTGGAGGTCATCAAACGCTCCGCCTGTATTGAAGGTGCCCGTCGGGCCCTTGCCCGCGCAAAGGTGCACTGGGGCAGGCTGGATGCTGAGAGGCTTCTGACGGACACGCCGCCGACGGGCAAGGAGTATCGTACGCCCGAAATGTACTATAAGACTGTCCTGAAGGGTGCCCGCAAGATTGCGGATGAGTGCCCCAGAGATGTAATTCTTGAGTAGACTCGCAATGTGTTATCCTGTGCGCTGAAAACTTTGTTCATATGCGCTAAGCAACGCTTGTTTGATTTAAAATATTACCTTCTGTGCGGCCGTTTATCAAATCTGAGAGATGGCAAGTCGTCGGCTTCAGCCCCCATGCCACGAGTGTTGGGGTGTTCGGGATAAACTTGAGCGCTCTTGTTCCCATTTTTGGGTCCATCTAGGGAGGCGCTCAACACAACGAACAAGGCAACCGGACTTATAATGCTTGAACACTCTCACTTAGCCATAGAATTCTATAATTTTAAATTTTGGCAAAGCCCCTAGTGTTCGGAAGACCGAATTCGGGGCGCTATCCACGCCTTGGCCGGACATAGCCGGTTCCTCGCTCTAAGCGGCGTAAGTCTTTAAGGACTCGAAAAGACCTCTCGAACAGCGACCAGCTCTCGCCTTATCATGACGGTCAGTTTTAGCTTTCTCCACTGAGGCGTTAACCCAGCTCAACTGGGGCGCAATCGCAGTGGTTCTCCCAGTGCTACCTTAGCCGACAGAACGGAACGTAAGGTACCAAAACATGGGAGCCGAGCAAACCCAACTATTGACCCAAGACATGATTCGGAGCTGATGCATATAGTGCTATAAGTTCGGGGTGCCGCACTTGTGAAAGTGTTCGGACTTCACACCATAATGCGGTGAACATAAGCCCCTGGTGTATTCTGCCGTACTGAATTGTACGGATGCAAGATGTCATAAGCGAACATACATATATAAATAAAGGGAATGCAACTATAAGCAAAAAATGATGCATTGTTTATTCGAGGAGTTCTGCTGTGAGTGCAGAACGATACAAATAGTGCGGTAAGCAAGGGTTTGGACTATTAGACATGTCCCCCTCCAGGGATAGGCTGCGGAATGGTGTAATAAACAGATTTAATGCTCGTAATGGAGACCACCTGAGTGTTCGTCGTAGCCCTGGTTCCTCCCTGGCTGTTGCATCGTGGGTTCGGCAGATCTACTGCCGGACAGGGCCTCTTGTAAACGGAGTCATGTGGATAAAATAAGAATAATAATAAAAAAAGGAAAGAAAAAGGTCGACACACTTAGGAGCC
>NC_041389.1:668676022-668683048 GCF_002162155.2 Triticum dicoccoides | reverse complement strand
CAAGGTATCTCCAGAGCGTAATGATGTAAGCGGGGGGCTTGTCTTACAACCATGTAAGGGCTGGGGTTGGGGCCGCATTGCTACGCGTGCTCGGAACGCGCCAGGTGGTCTTGGTGTATGTTACTCCGGGCGTGTTTAATCCCGTCCGGTCTTTTAACGGCCGGACTCGAAAGTTGCCTTAAGAGGCTGTTCTGAACTTCTGCCGCGAGAGCCGCTGTGTGTTCCTCCGTTCGGAGGGAGCGTTCAGTGTTTCCGTTGACCGTGATGACTCCATGAGGGCCTGGCATCTTGAGCTTGAGGTATGCATAATGCGGCACCGCGTTGAACTTTACAAACGCGGTTCGTCCGAGCAAGGCGTGATAGCCGCTACGGAACGGGACTATGTCGAAGATTAACTCCTCGCTTCGGAAATTATCCGGGGATCCGAAGACCACTTCCAGTGTGACCGAGCCCGTACAATTGGCCTCGACACCTGGTATGACGCCTTTGAAGGTCGTCTTTGTAGGTTTAATCCTTGAGGGGTCTATGCCCATCTTGCGCACTGTATCCTGATAAAGCAGGTTCAGGCTGCTGCCGCCGTCCATGAGGACTCTAGTGAGGTGAAATCCATCGACGATTGGGTCTAAAACCAATGCGGCGAATCCGCCATGGCGGATACTGGTGGGGTGGTCCCTTCGATCAAAAGTGATCGGGCAAGAGGACCATGGATTGAACTTCGGGGCGACTGGCTCCATCGCATATATGTCCCGAAGTGCACGCTTCCGCTCCCTCTTGGGTATGTGGGTTGCGTATATCATATTTACCATCCGCATTTGTGGGGGGAAACCCTTCTGTCCTCTATTGTTCGGCGGTCGGGTCTCCTCCTCGTCGTTGCTATGCAGCCCCTTGTCATTGTTTTCGGCAATTAACTTGCCTGCCTGCTTGAATACCCAACAATCTCTATTGGTGTGGTTAGCTGGCTTTTCGGGGGTGCCATGTATCTGGCAAGAGCGGTCGAGTATTCGGTCCAAATTGGACGGACCTGGAGTGGTTCTTTTGAATGGCTTCTTCCGCTGACCGGGTTTAGAGCCTCTGAATCCGGCGTTGACTGCCGTATCTTCGTTGTTATCGCCATTAACGCAGCGTTTATTTTTGTTTCGACGCTACCTGCCATTGTGGTCCTTAGTATCCGAACTGCCAACATTTTTGCTGAGGTTGTTGCTGCGAGCTAGCCAGCTGTCCTCTCCCACACAGAAGCGGGTCATGAGTGATGTGAGGGCTGCCATGGATTTCGGCTTTTCCTGTCCTAGGTCCCGGGCCAGCCACTCGTTGCGGATGTTATGTTTGAAGGCTGCGAGGGCCTCTGCATCTGGACAGTCGATTTGATTTTTCTTTGTTAAGAACCGTGTCCAGAATTGTCTGCCCGATTCATCTGGCTGCTGAATTATGTGGCTTAGGTCATCGGCGTCTGGTGGTCGCACATATGTGCCTTGGAAGTTGTCGAGGAATGCGGCTTCCAGGTCCTCCCAACACCCAATTGACTCTGCTGGCAAGCTGTTAAGTCAATGCCGAGCTGGTCCTTTAAGCTTGAGTGGGAGGTATTTGATGGCGTGGAGATCGTCGCCGCGGGCCATATGGATGTGAAGGAGATAATCTTCGATCCAAACCGCGGGGTCTGTTGTGCCATCATAAGATTCAATGTTCACGGGTTTAAACCCTTCAGGGATTTGATGATCCATTACTTCGTCTGTGAAGCATAGTGGGTGTGCGGCGCCTCTATATTGAGCAATATCACGACGTAGCTCAAGAGAGCGTTGTCTGCTGTGTTCGGCCCGGCCGGAGTTGCTGTATCCGGCGCAACGGTAGTCGTCGTGGGTCGTGGGGCGCCCACGTGATCCGTAGATAGATCTGGATTGTCTTGCCTTGTCCTCTAATATATCCCGCAAGTCCGGCGCATTCCCTCGTGGCTTTGTACTTTTCGAGCGGTGCCGGTGTATGGTTCTGATGGAGGGCCTAGATGCCTCTCTGTCGCGACCACGGGGTGGTCGGTCTGCCGTATTGTGCGCTGGTGATGAAGGTTTGTACGCTTCCTCCTCTAGTCGGGGGAGCAACTTGCGTTTTGGGTAGCTTTTGGAGGGGCGTTCGAGTTCATACTCTTCGGCCGCGAGGACCTCGGTCCATTTGTCGGCCAGCAAGTCTTGATCAGCTTGAAGCTGTTGCTGCTTTTTCTTTAGGCTGTTCGCCGTGGCCATTAGCCTGCGTTTAAAACGCTCTTGTTCGACGGGATCCTCGGGCACGACGAATTCGTCGTCATTGAGGCTTGCCTCGTCTTCGGAGGGAGGCATGTAATTTTCGTCCTCCTCGTCTGCCGCTCTCTCCTGAGGGCTGGCTACTCCATCCTCCTGTGCTGAATCTTGCTGGAGGGGGTTGTCTTTGGCACTCTCTGGGGTGTTGTTATCTCCGGTGTCGGACTCTCCATTCTTACTGTGGCGGGATTTAGAGCGGCGCCGCTGACGTCGACGCTTGGGCTGTTTCTTAGAAGAATCCGCCTCCGCTGCTTCTTCGCCGTCCCCATCCTTTGGGGTGTCCACCATGTATATGTCGTATGACGAGGTGGTCTTCCAGTGCCCTGTAGGCGCTGGTTCTTGATCGTCTCCGGCATCGTCATCCATACCGTCGATGTCTTCGGAGTCGTAGTCTAGCATGTCAGTTAGATCGTCGACAGTGTCTACAAAGTGGGTGGTGGGTGGGTTTTGAATTTCTTCGTCGTCCGCATCCCAGCCATCCTGACCGCAGTCCGGCCAGGGTTCTCCTGATAACGAGAGATGTTTTAGCGAATTTAGGATGTCGCCAAAGGGTGAGTGCTGAAAGATGTCCGCGGCGGTGAACTCCATGATCGGCGCCTAATCGGATTCGATTGGCAGGGGCGCAGGAGGTTCGGAGTCCGGCAAGGAGTCCGACGCCTCGGAGTCACGAGTTTCATAAGGGACAAGGTCAGTATTCGGCTCCATCGCCGTGAAAGTTGTAGCTCCCGAGGCGGTGTCCAGCCACCTGTCCTCGATCTGTGCGGTCGGCTCCAAACTATGGCTCAGAGCGGACTTGTGTGCGGCCTCCAGGGTACTGTCCAACGGCAGAGCTAGATCATGCCCATCGTGACAGTGCGGCACGCTCGGCTGTGGCTCGACTCCATCGAAGATCAAGTCCCCGCGGATGTCAGCCGTGAAGTTTAGGCTTCCAAACCTGACCTAATGGCCAGGGGCGTAGCTTTCGATCTGCTCCAGATGGCCAAGTGAATTGGCCCGCAGTGCGAAGCCGCCGAACACGAAGATCTGTCCGGGGAGAAAAGTCTCACCCTGGACGGCGTGGTTGTTGATTGAAGAAGCCATCAAGCCTATCAGTGACGACACAGAGGAACTCTCAATGAAAGCACTAATGCCGGTGTCAAAACCGGCGGATCTCGGGTAGGGGGTCCCGAACTGTGCGTCTAGGCGGATGGTAACAGGAGACGAGGGACACGATGTTTTTACCCAGGTTCGGGCCCTCTTGATGGAGGTAAAACGCTACGTCCTTCTTGATTAATATTGAAGATGTGTGTTACAAGAGTGGATCTACCACGAGATCAAGGAGGCTAAACCCTAGAAGCTAGCCTATGGTATGATTGCTGTAATGGTTGTTCGTCCTACGGACTAAAACCCTCCGGTTTATATAGACACCGGAGAGGGCTAGGGTTACACAGAGTCGGTTACAATGGTAGGAGATCTACATATCCGTATCGCCAAGCTTGCCTTCCACGCCAAGGAAAGTCTCATCCGGACACGGGACGAAGTCTTCAATCTTGTATCTTCATAGTCTTGGAGTCCGGCTGACGATGATAGTCCGGCTGTCAGGACACCCCCTAGTCCAGGACTCCCTCAGGTGCCAACGAATATATTCCAGTTATCATGGAGAAAGTTGCGGAGTGCCACGTCCAGGGTGGCGTGCAGACGAGTTCTAGTAGGAGCCATTTTAGATGGGTCCTGGGGACAAACTTGGAACTTGACGATCTCGTTGGCTGGTTTGAAGGATGTTGATTTTTAGCATTTGGCAAGGACAACGTCATCACTATTGACTGTTGCACATAGCCGGGATAACTCCTTGGCCGCTAAGACCCTCAGATTCGATCTCAATGGCCAAAGTTGTAGCCTTGTCCCCGGATTTAAATGGTCGACCAGGGTCACCATCTATTGTGATCATGCCGTTAGGCCTAGGCATTTATGATTTCATGTATGCATAGTGGGGCACGACGTTGAACTTGACAAACGTTGATCGACCCAGTAGCGCCTGTTAGCCGCTCCGGAATGGGACTATATCGAAGCTTAACGCTTCAACCCAATAATTATCGGGAGTTCTAAATAGCACGTCTAGCATGACTTTTCTGCTGTAGAGTACTTCTTTCCTAGGGATAATGGCTTTAGAGATAGTTTTGCTCGCCTGGAGGGGGGACTTGTCTAACTGCATTTTTTGCAAAGTTCCTTCGTAAATGAGGTTAAGGTTGCTGCCTCCTGTAGAAATTGTGGGAAACATTCTACCATCCGTAGAGGGCCGTGTGTGGGTATTTATTGATATGATGGGGCTTATCCCATAGGGGCATACCGTTTAAGCTAATCATAGCTGGGAGTACAAGGGATAGAGAGAGATAGAGAGAGATAAGTTAAACAACATGATTATATTCTATCTCTATAACAGAATACCCCTAATGGAGTATGGCGCCGTAGGATACCTTCAACATACCCCCTTAATCAGAACTTGGTCAAGTTGAATTATGTCTAAATTTCTCAATCTCTCTTGTAGGCAATGCTTTGGTGAAGCCGTGTGTAATATGATCTCCTAAATGAATAAAACGAACGTCCATAGTTTGTTAGAAACACGTTCTCTGACAAAATGGAAATCTATTTCAATATATTTTGTCTTGGCATGAAACACTGGATTGGCAGAAAGGTAAGTAGGACCAAGATTATCATGCCACAAACAAGGAGTTGTAACTGATTTTACTCCAAGCTCCATGAGCAAAGACTGAAGCCATATAATCTCTGATGTAGCATTGGCCAACGCCTTATATTAGCCTCTGTGCTAGACCTGGAGATAGTTACCTATTTTTTTGCACACCATGATATTAGATTGGGACCCAAAAATGTTGCAAAACCACCTTTGGATCTTCTGTCATCTATACACCCAGCCCAGCCAGCATCAGTGAAACCACTGATAAGAGTAGAATGAGACCTACTGAATATTAGTCCCACACCAGTTGTATGCTTTACATATCTGAGAATACGTTTAGCAGCAGTCCAATGCAAGGTGGTAGGAGCATGCAAAAATTGGCAAACTTTGTTTAAACAAAGTGAAATGAGTGTAAAAATATCACTCATCATGATGCAAACATGTTACTGAGAGAGGTCTACAAAGCGTGTATTGTCCTGATGGAGATGACGAAGACAAGCACATCCCTCGACAGCTTGTTGAGGATGTGGCTGATGACCTGCTGGTCATGCCTGACCCACGCGTCATACGCCGGGTTGGCAATGGTCTGGTCCTTGGCCTCCTTG
Source organism: Triticum dicoccoides (assembly GCF_002162155.2). NCBI lineage: Eukaryota > Viridiplantae > Streptophyta > Magnoliopsida > Poales > Poaceae > Triticum > Triticum dicoccoides. The sequence continues at coordinate 668,677,487 of NC_041389.1, read as the reverse complement.
TCTTGGCGGTGATGAGCTTCTTTGGTGCGACGATGGAGCCATCAAGGTAGCCGTCCAGGCCAGCGCCAAGGAAGTGAGGCACGATATATGTGCCCTCCAGAGGAGATATTTCTCCCTAGTTAGCTTCTCTATGACCTGACCAAGGCTGGAGGAAGGTGGGTTCGAGGAGGGGTACACCATGGGAGTTGTTTTTCGTTAGATGGTTTTTTTAGAACGTAAGGAAAGGTAGCTCTAATGACCATGTAGAAATTGTGGGAAGCGTATTACCCTCCGTAGAGGGCCGCGTGTGGGTATTTATTGACATGATGAGGCTTACCCCGTAGGCGCATACAGTTTAAGCTAATCATAGCTTGGAGTACAAGGGGTAGAGAGAGAGATAAGTTAAACAACATGATTCTGTTCTATCTCCGTAACAGAATACCCCTAACCAACTATGGCATCGTAGGATATGTTCAACACCTCCATGCCGTCGATTATGGGGTCGAGGACGAGAGTTGCAACTCCTGGGTTTTGGACTCCCATCGGTTTACCTTGAGATTGTTGTTGTATTCAGATGGAGTACAAAGTACAGTCAATCTACCCTGAGATTGTTGTGCCACCTCTACGTTCCCTACCCCTCGTTTTATATAGATACCGGGGGGGAGGGTCTAGGGTTACATCCTAGTCGGCTACGTCCAAGGAGAACAAGTTGTAGACGCTACAGGGCTGAACGTGGCCCACTGGTGTACCGACGTGAGGGTCCTCCGCCTGGCCCACCAGTCCGGGAGATGAGGTGATGAGAGACCCCAGTCCGGGACACAGCCAGCCGGCCTTCTACTTCTTGAGCGGCGGTGCCTTTGCCTTCCGTCTGAGCCGACAATCTTGTCGTGTCACCGAGTTGATCTTGCGGGCGGCCGACTTCGCCGGATCCTCCACCACCGTCTCTTACAACTTTTCGTACGGGTCCTCCATGTGGCGGTGGCGGTGGCAAAGAGGACGGGATGGAACAGGAGAGGGTTGAGAAAGAGTGATTTTGCCGCGGAAACAGTTCGTCCAGTTCCAAAAGCGTGAGCTCCACCTCTGTTTTGGGTGGGCCGGGGGATGTTAAGTTCGACATGGCTGGTGTCCGGATTTTCGCAAAGCCCTTGGTTTGGTTCCGGTTTGCGAAAAGATAGGAGTCCGGAATGGTTCACAAACAGATGCGAGACTCCGTTGAATAGAGGTTCGGAACGCTCGGTCCGGACGAATGCGGGAGGTTTAAGGGCACGCATTGGAGAGTAGTTGCTTCTCAACACATCCTTAGAAAACTAGACAAATCAAAACAAACTCGTTCTTCGATCGATAAAGAGACCCACGCCTCTGAATTATTAAGTGAAAAGAAAATGTAAGAAAAAAAGGAGAGACCTACACATCATAGCCGAGCAAATACTAGCGCAAGCTGCCCACGGAAAATATACACTAATAAAAACCAACCGATTTCGCCCCC
>NC_041389.1:668664862-668675857 GCF_002162155.2 Triticum dicoccoides | reverse complement strand
CCAACCGTTCCGTCCCCTACCTCCCGCCGCGCGCCCCCTCCCAAAACCCACCGTAACCGCCTTAAGCTTCTTCCTCTCATCGTCGCTCCTGTTCCTCGCCGCCAACGCCCAAGATGCGGCCAAAATTTCCCATATCAGACAAGGCTTTCGAAGAAGCGTACCATATCCTACTGCTGCTCATAGAGCACCTGCCGGAGATGCAGGTTTCGTTGCTGCGATCAATGCGGCCACAGCCAGAAAACACCAGAGGAGGAGATTGCTCGGCATTGGAGTTCGCAGAGCCCCGGCTCGGGCCTGTTCTTCTTGTGACGCGGGAGGATCTCGAGCAATTCGATCCGAGGGATTGGGAAGAGTACTTCCGGGCGTCCTCGGCGGCGAGACCCTTCCCCGTGGAGGTAGCTCTGGTGATTGCGCTCGCTGCGCTCTCCTTGGTGTTTGCCGTCATGGCGACCAAGGCTCGGAAGAGGCGGCGCGGAGGTGCCGGCGGAGGAGGGGGAGGAAGAAGCGGGAGCGGCGGCGGCGGTGGAGGGAGCCCTAGGCGCGGAGGCCTCCTCTCGTTGGTTCCGAGACGGGGTGCGGCGCTGCTGACACGGCGCGCGTTCGAAGACGCAGGCACGCCGAAAGGCCTGGCCGAGGCCGACGGGGTGCTCTGGCTGGCGCGGGGGCGCGTCCGCGCGGAGATCGAGCTGACTCAGAGGATGATCGCCGGGCTGCGCCAGGCACGCTCCGACTCCCAGGTTAGAATTCTTCGGAGTTCTTGCGGGTATTAGGATTTGTGCAAAATTGTCCCAATTTCTTGCGAGATTTCTTGCGAAATTGAGTTGAAATCGTCTCCACATTGCTTGTTCCAGGAAGGAGCAGCTCCTAAGATAATTTCGACGAAGGCTCGGAAGAGGCGGGGCGGAGGTGGTGGCGGACGAGGGGGAGGAACAAGCAGCGGCGGAGGCGGTGGTGGCCTCCTCCCGTTGGTTCCCAGACACGCGGGCAAGCGGAATGGCCTGGCCGAGGCCGACGCGGCGGTCTGGCTGGCGCGGGTGGTGGCCACGGGGATGCGGGGGCGCGGCCGCGCGCACATCGAGCCGACGCAGAAGATGATCGCGGGGTTGCGCCAGGCACGCTCCAAATCTCACTCCCAGGTGCGAATTCTTCCGAGTTCTTGTGGATATCAGGATTTGTGCGAAATTTGGGGACATTAGGATTTAGGATTTGTGCGAAATTTGGACGAATTTCTCCGGTTTCTTGCGAAATTTAGTTCAAAAATCGTCTCCACATTGTTTGAGTTCTTTTATCCAGTGTTGTTTGAAAGAACCTGCGTCTAACTCAGTCTGCTTGTTCACAGGAAGGAGTAGCTCCTAAGATCAGCAACTTGTCAAGTTATGCACAGAAGCGTGTTAGAACAGTCCCTGTGAATCATCTAGCTGCTATCCCTGAGTGGAAAACTGCTGCATCTGAAGCAGATGCTGATGATTACAAAGCTGCAACCTTAGCAAAACTGGGCACAACTGTCTGTCGCCTGAACATAGATATCCCAGCCAGTGATGAGTCAGAGAAGATGAGGAAAGAAGTGGTGGACAGGTGCAGGTGTTCCCATCCAGGATCCGAGGACTGTGTACGCGTTCATGTCGGCAAGGCGAGGAGCTGGATCAAGGATCAGTTGGGTGAGGAAGCTTTCAGAAACTGCGGGCTTGATGCGATGGGTGAGCAAGTTGCAGAGTTATGGGCTTCAGTTGACAGAAAGAAACTCGAAGATCTTGACAAGTTGGTTCCACAGAATAAACCCCAGAAGTTCATGGAGACTGCCTTGAAGGAGCTAGGACAAAAGGAAACAAAGGATCTTGCAAAGTACTACTACAATGTTTTTCTTCCCAGAAGATTGGCAAGCTTGACCAGGGCAGAGCATAAAAATGACGAAGCTGTTGACTGGGAGGATGAAAAGAGTGACCAAGAGGATGACAGGAACGACCGTTCGCCTCGAAAGAAGAATAAAACATCAGGATCTTCTTCTTCCACAAGGTATCAACGTTAATTACATGATGCCTCTGAAGATCTTTTAACTTTCTGCAACATATGCCTGTTACAGGTACAACTAGCTCTCTGAAATGTTAGCATTTGGCACGATGCTTGAGCAGATAGCAAGTAGTCAGAGGCAGCTAGTGCCTGATAAAAAATGACCTGCATCCTTTTGCAAAATTCCTTATGCATTGCATGTCCTGTTAGAAATTTTGAAGCAGACACTAGTTTACTGTGAAAGTCAAGAAGAAGTAATCCTTTGAATCTTGTCTTTGCTCATTTACGTGACGAATCTTGTGTTTGCCTGACGAAATGTTTACTGTGAAAGCAGACACTAGTCTATTCTCATTTGCCTGACGAATCTTGTCTTTGCTCTTTGACTCCTCTGACAGGTGCAGGAAGTAGAAGATCCGGGAGGACTTCGACGAGTGAGCCAACAGTCACAGTGCAGCGGAAGACAAATCGGTACCGTACCTTCATTTGCAGTGGGAAGAGGAATTAGGAAACTTCAGAAAGCTGTTCTTCGTGTTAGGAGTCTGGAGGCAATCAACTGGAAGTACTCGAAAGATTGTACAAGTAGATGATTCTGTCCTTAGTTACTGGCGGTGTGGTGGCGAACACCTGAAGCACCGAGTGAACACATTGTTCATGAGTTTTGTTGTTGTTATCAGAGAGTGGATATAGAAACCTTGCCAGAAATATACGTACATGTTTAGTGGATTCTTTCTGGAACTGAAATTTCTGCGGATGCAGTTTGCTGTTTTGGTGTATGTATCTACGGTTTTCGAGGAATTGTACATGCAGGCTTGAGTTTGAATTTCTGCTCTGACGTACGGTAGTATTCTTCAGTGCCTGTTACTGCTCTCTGAAATGTTAACATTTGGCACAATGCTTCAGCAGATAGCAAGTATAGTCTCTGTTGCCAAATTACTGTTCCATTTTGTTTGTGCCTGATAATTAAAATGAGCTGCATCTTTCTACACGTTGTTTACTTATGTATTGCATGTCCTTGTTAGATTTCCCTGTTGAAATAAATCAGAAACTGATTCAGTGTACAGGTCATGAAATATCCACGTTTGGTATATTCTCATTTACCCAGCGAACATTGTCTTTGCAGTTTGCTACTGACTGTGATAATGTAGTTAACTTAGATTTGCCTCCTTTGACACCTGATGATAGGTGCAGGAATTAAGTGGAATCGTCCAAGGAATTGAACGAGGTGGAATTTGACTAGATACGATGATATGGTAGTCATCATTTCAAGAATTCTTTTGTTCTGTACTGAAACATTTTTTACTAGATACGAAGCGGCATTTGTTGGTACAATCCCTTCCTTATTTCCGGTCAATTAGGTTGCTTGGAATCATCTCCTGCAGGTAAAGCCAATTAGGTTGTTTCACCGCCGTCTGCTCCACATGATCGATGCATAGTGAACTATAGTGAACTATAGCAGATAAGGGGCTTCTCCATCCGTTTGAAAACCAAGTTTTGGAAACATCTACAAAATCAAATTTATTTCATTAGATTCGTCACAAAATATATTTTCATTATATATATTCTAAATACTTCCTCCATTTCAAACTAATTCTAAGTTTGTCCTAAGTCAAACTTCATCAAGTTTGACCAAATCTACGTAAAAATATATCAACATATACAACACCAAACTTGCTTCATTAAATTCATTATGAAATATATTTTCATACCAGATATATTTGATTTTGTAGATCGATGTAGATGTTTCAACATACTTGGTCAAACTTACATTCGAAAAAAAGAGACTTGATCAGACTTAAAAAAGTTTGATTTATGAAACCTAGAACTTTAATTATTTTCAAACAGAAGGAGTAACAATATATATTTTTCTACATACTTGGTCAAAGGTAAATAAGTTTGACTTAGGACAAACCTCTTCCTTGGTAGGAGCATCCAAGTGTGTCACAAGCAGCATAGTGAGGTGGCTTGGTGCTATCGATCATATTGCCTGCTCATTTGGTCGTTGATTTAGGAACGCGGTGGACTCCGAACATTCGGCTAGTTCGATTCGGTAAATACGTTTTTTGGTATATATGATATTAATACTTTGGTAAATACGATATGGAATCAAAATACGATATTAATACTTTTTGGAACTGAATTTTGTGCAGATGTAGGTCTGTTTTGTTGAGTTTGGATGCTGACATTATTCTCCTCTGAAGTACTGTATTCTTCAGTACCATGGGCATGTAGATTAGCGTCAGTGATGTGCTAATTTCTTGTCCGGTGATTGCTGAGCAGAGTCAGATGACTAGCAGTCTAATAAACGAGGATGATGAAGGAGCTAGATAGTTTACCAGCAATGGAAGCCGAGTTGCTCACTACAAAATGATCTTGATTCCTGTAAGCAATTGGAATGTCATGTACCTGGATCTGAGGAGAACATAAACTTAAAAAAAAAAACTCGATTCTTCGGAAGATACTCAGAATTCGAGTGCATCTAATGATCCTTAACTGCAAAAGGCTTTCACGAGATGGTCATTTGAATTCTGTATTTGCCCAAACAAAGTCATGTGAAGTTGCTATCTTGTTTGTCCTGAAACAAACAAAGTGAGTTTGTCTTACCAGCAGGGCCTGCTTCATGCTTGAATGACTGCAGGATTCATTTCTTGAGATTGGTACATTTACAACTTCTACAAAGAACTGTCCATAAAACTCTCGCGTTCACTATTTAATCAGGAGACGATTTGTGTCATTTTGGAGGTTCTTTTCTACCGCATAAATGAACCAACCAGTTATGAGTCTGCTTGTTATCTTTTAGGAAAGAGTAGGAATATATGAACTGCTCACTGCATGTCCAGTTTAGGAACATGAATTGCTCTTTGCTGCAAGCATGCAAGTGCAACCTTTTGAGGCTTACTGCATTTTCAGTTCTTGCCCCTGATTGAACAATTTTGTGGTTCACGAGCCATCTGTTTGTTCGTTCATGCACATATTTTTAGTTCATGTACACATTTTCATCTCCTTTTAACAGTCTTCTTCTATACTTCTGACTCAAAGGTGCAACCATGTAGCTAGTTGCAATGGTGTTTCCATCATTATTCACAGGCTGAGAGTAGTGCTTGCTAAAGTTGTTAGTACCCAACCCAGACTTTACTCATGTCGCTCCGTGTGATAAATAACCATTTCTCAGTAGATTTCTACAACCAATTCACTCCAGAATCAAATTAACAGAAGCAAAAATTTACATTGAATCTTGAGTGATAACGTTCATAGCATCATACATAGACAAATTACATCAGCATTCAGCTAGAAGTTCACTAAGGAGGAGCTACAAAATCAAAGGGAATAATATGTACAAGACGAACTGAATCAGAGATTGCCTACACGAAATTAACGGCCGCACTGTGCTGGACGTGCCCCCCTGCAGTTCACGGGCACCGGTGTCGCTCTACCTCACCTCCATGGCCGGTGTTTCCGGCGTGAACGTTGAGAGCTCCTCCGGTTGTGGCCGCCAAGCCTCAGGCTTTCTCTGCAGTACAGGAAGTAGGAGCGGGAGGGGATAAGTCCATCCAGCTAAATTATTACTCCCTCTGTCCTAAGACGTTTTTTTGACACTAAAACGTCTTACATTACGGGACAGAGGGAGTAGGAAAGAGGGGTTATCTGCTAAGTACAGTAGTGTTTTAAGTGGCAGGTCGGGGTTCCACCTTTGAGCGGATGCGTTTGTTGTAGATCTAATGGCACTCGATTTAAGTTTTCAGGTTTGCACCGGATGTCCGGATACATCGCCTTGCTTTAGATGCTGCCGCAAATTTTACTTCACACGTAATGATGACAAACTGTGTTATGTAATAAGAGAAGCAAAAGCACAAAAGGAACTTAAACTTTGTCTTAGAAACGATAGCCGAGACACGAAAATAACTCTCTGAGACTATGATTCTTGATGCGATTCATACAGAACTATAAACTGCAAAAAAAAAAGGTGATGGCCTTACAAATCTCCAAAGCAAAAAAGTACAGCCAGAAAAGCTTGGTTTTCGTATTGTGCAACCCCCGATGATAGAAATCCCTCCCAACACATAATCCCTCTCTCTGAAAAATTGAGGAATATTAAGCACAGGGTAAAAGAAGCTAAACCAATTGGCATCTCTGTACAAAACCAAACAAATGGTCAAACTTAAACTAGTCATGCATCCTGTCATAGACACACCGGTAAACTTTATAGACGGATATCACCTGAATCAAAAGCTAAAGATGGATGTACATGCAACAAGAAAACAGAGAGTACACATGGTGTTGCACAGGGGCTCAAGCATACATATTGGAAAAGAAAGAGCCGATCAGCAAGGCACAAAACAGGAATTGTGACAGTTAAAGCAGTGGTACCAATTGCCATTGTGCAAAACAGGAGCAATATAACTGACAACTGAAGTAATACGAAACACAGGGTCCATCAAAAACAGAATTAGCACCTGAAAGCAGAGCATACCCAACAGAACAGACCACAGGGGGGAAAACACCAATGCAACCTATCACTTAGTTTGCTCGCTACAAAATTATCTTGATTAAAAAGGTCTATTCATATTTCTCAAACATTCTTCTCTTTTAATTTATACAGAGCAGCTTACGAAAGGGCTGCATACTTGCCATGCCAAGAATATACTTCATCATGATATCAAAGGTTTCTTGTATACCAGAGAAGTATCTACCAGAAATCAATTCATCGATTTTTGTTCCTCGAGTCTCTATGGTTTCTGCAAGAGTAATAGGAAACCTTCCCAAGGAAATGCTTCAAAAAGTTTAAATCATGCTGGTGAGAATGGAGGTGCCTGGAGGTCAAAGTAGCCATGTGCCCAGAACAGAGCTGTGGTCTGTGGGCTAACAAAACAAAGTGACGCACATTCTCAAATTGCAAGGATTGCTGCTGCATCGTTCAATCAAATGAAAGAATTCTGGGAGCAACATACAAGGGGGTGGCCAACTGGCTGGAGAGATAACAATACCAGCTCCCCTGTTTAAAACCTGCATATGCAAATTATTTGACACTGCAGTCCTTTTATCAAATCTATAAATGCACACACTTTTTAATGATACATAACCATACCCTTAAATGACATAAAATTTCACAAGGAGACACTTTGATTGACATAACAGAAAGCAGATCTTAATTTGAAATAACGTCTCATAAAAGCACACTTTTAAACATGTGTTTTACAGAACTACTCACTCTCATTGGTATAATTTTTCACAAAACTACAGTTCCGAGGGTTGTTTCTTTTCACAGAATCCCTTCACCACTCAACATGGCACCCATCGGGTTGGGGTGCCTTGTAAACCTAAAAGGATGGAATATTAAAAAATTGTCCAGGGCCGTGCATAGGACGAGTCTATTTTGTCAAGAACCAACCATACAGTGTTGTATATTAAGAAAGGCCGCCCGATAGACACATTCTTCAAATTAATCCATCGTTCCAGGATGATGGAGGAAAGGTAACCGAACTCCGCCAAGAGCCTTAAGAACGAGGATGCTTCTGGGTCTCCGACTCGAGGCATCCTATGCAGTACATATTAACAGGGATGTTAAGTTCAGGAAAAGAGAAACTGAATTGATTAAAGATGAAAAGCATAAATCAAGTCATACGGCAAATCAACCTAAAATCGTAAATGTCATAGTACCAGAGAAACCTTGATAGTATTCCGAAACTAGAGAAATCTCAAATGCTAAGATAACTGAAATAATTACTGAAATCAGATGTGAAAAAACGATACCCGGACGACTTGGGTTTCTTGAAGTTCTCACCTAATTCTGGTGGAGGGATGTGGAGCGGGGTGGTGTAGCAGAGCTGGAGAATTCGTCGGGGGGATCAGGAACCCTAGCACAGCCGGTCGTTGGTAAGAGGAACAAAGGAGGAAGGAAGGTCTCTCGTGTCCTTTTTTTCTTTTTTGAGGGAAGGAAGGTCTCTCGTGTCGTGTCCGGTGTCTCAAACAGGCAGGCAAACCGTACCCATCCAGCGCGGTTAATAAAGCAACCAGGTTCCTGCATAAAAGGCCCAAGCGGCACCGGCTGCTCACCGGCCCAAAGTACTACACAAATGACACCCCACGTTTCAGGCCGTTACCATTACGAATCATTTTTATAGACTCAAAAAAACATTTACGAATCAATTTTTGTTTTCGAGAAAAATTTATGAAAATGAATCATCTTCCACCAGAATAAGGCATCGTATCAATCAAGCTAACTGATCAATCGTGTATAGTTTACTAGTACTCCCTCTGTTCCTAAATTCTAATATGAACTACATACTGATGTGTATAGACATATTTTAGAATGTAGGTTCGCTCATTTTGCTCGCTCCACTGCTTGATTAGAAAAGGTTAGATCTCGTATTTTTTTATTTCAATAAGTTCATTAAGTCAAATAAATTTATGCATTTTAAAAATTATTAAGTTTAAAAGATTGCAATTTAAAAGACATGGTTTTTTTAAATAATGAATTTGTAAAACATTCACGAACAGGAAAATATCAGCAAATTTTATAGGTTAACAGACCTCAATAATGCTTGTCAACATTCGAATCATGAATTCAAAATAAAATATTCGTGAATTATAAGAAAATTCATAATTTTTAAATTTTCAATTATTTAACTATATATTCACGAATTAAAATGTAAAAAGTAAATAGAAAATAAGGGAAAGAGCGAAAGCCAAAAAAACAACCAGAAAAGGGAAATGCTAGAAAGCCCAAAAGAAAAACTATTAAAAATGTTAGACACACAAAAAATAAGAAAAATAAAACTAGACAATATTTTCTCAAAACCAAAAAAAACGATCAACGAGCTTAGTTTTTTAATAGATTTTGTTAGTTCAAGTTTGCTAATAAGGCCGTATACTGTTAAGGGTGCAACGGCACACAAGTTCCCTCGCCCTTCCAGTGTGCCTTCATTTAGCGATGTATAGTTTTTTATTCTCTGATGGGCGACATAAAGTTGTACGTGTGTAAGTTCAAAAAATCAAAATTATTGCCAATGCATCAAATTCGTTGACCAGTAGTCAGAGCATTTCAAATGTGAATGATCATCACGAAGTAAAAGAAAGAAGAAAAACGTTGTCCCGTTCGCTCGGCAATGGATGCATAGTGAGCCCAGAAAACTCACGAATTCCCAACCCAACTAAACGGGCCGGCCAATCGTTTATGATTCAACAACCTCTCACCCAGGGAGCTCCTGGTAGGGCGAGGATTCAATCTCTGACCGCCCATGAGGTAACATTGGAACCCAGCACTAAGCCAACCTCCCCTATACTGTTCAATTGGAGGACAAATATCCTTACTATATACACAGCCTATAAGGGATGAAAATGGAGTGGAAACTTTCCGTTTTTTCGGAGGAAAAATGGAAACGGAGAGAAAAATATGAAAACGGAAACGGAAATTTGCAAAATGAAAGTGGAAATGAAATTTTTTATGCGGAAACGGAAACAAAAATGAAATGATGTTTTCCGGTGAAACATGCATGGAAATGGAACTTTCCGTTTCCGTGAATATGGAATTTCTGTTTTTACTATAGACCTATAGCTGTTTTGTAGCCCAACTATCAAAGAGAACACAATGACACAATTAGTAGAATTGATCTAAGGCCCAACTCCTACCACACATGTACTCAACTTGACCCTATACACAATTGTCTGGTACTACTACAATACTACGCTAAGTTGCTAACATAATGATATTATTTTGTAGCCATGTTAACAACTCATTAAATTTGTTTGTTTTTGTGTGTATTTCTCTATGATTCAAGGAGTTTTTAAGTTTCGATCAATGCCTATATCTGTTTCCGTATCTGCTTTGCATTCGCTCCGTGTCCGTTTCCGGTAGTATTTGTTTCCGTATTCATTTTCGGGGTTTCTGTATTCGTTTCCGCTTCTGCAAAGAAATGTGAAAACAAATATGATAGCACTCAGTTTCGTCCGTTTCCGCTCCGTTTTCATCCCTACAGCCTATATGCTTATTATTTTATGATGAAATGAAATGAAAAAAGAAAAATGAATGCACAATTTAAAAAACGTGAATTTCAAAGAAGTTCATAAAATTGAAAAGGTTCGTACAAACAAAAAAATGAATTTGAGAGAACTTCACAAATTTCTAAAAAGTTCACAAAATTTAGGATAAAGTTCATGAAATTTCGAAAAAAATTCACAATTTTGGAAAAAGTTCATTGATTTTGAAAATAGTTCACCGATTTTGAACAAAAAATTCACCAACTTAAAAAAGTTCATCGATTTTGAATAAAAAAAGTTCATCAAATTTGAAAAAAAACAGTTCACTGATTTTGAAAAAAGTTTGTTGATTTTGAAAAAAGTTCATCAACTTAGAAAAAGTTCATCTAAATTGAAAAAAGTTCATCGATTTGAAAAAACTTCATCAAATTGAAAAAAGATCATCGACTTTGAAAAAAAGCTCGTTGATTTTGAAAAAAAGTTCATGAAAATTGGAAAAAGGTTCATCCAATTTGAAAAAGTTGATAGAATTTAAAAAAAGTTTATCGAATTTAAAAAAAGTTCATCGAATTCAAAGGGGTGCAAGGGGAACCTGGTCGTACAAAAAGGAAAAAGGAAAAAAGGAAACAAGGAAGAATAAAAGAAAGAAAACATTGTAACTTTTCAGTATCAGCTGCTGCGTGGTGGGGTGGTAAGGGATGCATGTAGCGACGAGCGAGGTCCCAGGTTCGAGTCGCAACCTAGTGCATAGTTTTTTTGCGTTCTAAAAACAAGAAGAGAAAACCTCAGGCATCCCTACATGGGCCGGCCCATCACGGAGCGCTGCAGGCGCCAGTTTGCGAAATGCACACAAACGGGCGCCTGCAGCGCTAAATAGGAAATGCCTCTCACCCAACCCCACCAACTCGGAAATATATCCGTTCCCGTCGACAAACACAGGCCCATATATGAGACCCGCAGGTCACACAAAAAGATAAGAGAAGGAAAAAAAACTCAGCGAGAACACAGGCCATC
>NC_041389.1:668650705-668664352 GCF_002162155.2 Triticum dicoccoides | reverse complement strand
CACCAGGCCGGAGGCACGGCGCTCGTGTGTGGGCGTGGCGGAGGCGAGGCAGTCGGGCACGGCGGTGGCATGTGGTTGTCTTGGTTGCGGCGGCTGCGCAGTCAGTGGAGGCACGGTGCGGCTGCGTCGGCCAGGACGACGCCCGTCAGATCTAGCGGCGGCGGTCCGTCTGATTTGGTCTGCAGAGCGATGCGGGCCCTGGTGGCGTGGGCTGGAGGTCCCGGGCCCGTCCTCTTGGTGGTCTTGGCTGCCGGCGGTGGGGGTGGGCGCTGCGGGCGCGTGCTGGTGGGCAGGCCCTTTCGGGTGGCGGGGGGCTGCAGGCGCGGCGCGGGGGTACTGCTCGCGGCCCCCCAAGTTTTGGGCGGTCGTGCTAGCTTCTCGCGCCTCCGATGGGCTGGCCTTGGCAAGGTTCCCCCTTGTCCCGGTCCAGTGGCGGCGGTGGTGGTGGTGGTGGTGGCGGTCCGTGCCAGTCTGATCTGGCGTTTTCTGGCAGCCGGCGCGGGTAGGGGCACCGACCCGGTGTGGCTGTTGCTCCGGCTGTGGGTGGCTGCGGCGAGGCGGCTCGGCCCTTTGGAGTGGCGGCTATCATTCACTGCGCTGGCATCACAGCAGCTCGGTTCGTTTGTAGGCGGCCCGGTTCGGCCTTATCTTCGTCGATGGTTGGCCCTCCCTCAGTTGCGGTCCACTACTTCCTCTACGTCTGCGTCGTCTTCGTCAACACCATGTCTCAAACCGAAGCCGACCGTCTCGCTGCCATGAAGCTCGAGGCCGACAAGAAGGCCGCTGATGACGCTGCTGCTGCCACCGCCGCCGTGGCTTCTGCATGGCCTACTGGGGGGTATAACACGTTTATCCCGCTCCTGTTAATTTTCGTATTAGCAGTATTAGCAGTATATGTAGATGTGTCTACTATTTGCGTAGTACGTGCTTGTTCAGATCAGAATCAATATGTCCTTAATTCAGTCAATGCCATACTAGTGATTTATCTATGGATTAAATTAGTCGAAAAATTGCTTATTTACTCAGCAGAAATTCAAGGGAGAGAATTAGAGGAAGGATCCATAGCAGGATGTAGGTGTAGAATTATTCACAAAAGAATATAGCGTCAACGAGGATCGCCCGTTGTTGGAAATGCAAAAGGCTGACACTCATGTTACCCCTGTTCATTTATTTTTCGGAAGGAAAAGAAACGCCAAACCCCTGGTTTGTAATGTGTGTTTCTTTTGGGGAGATAAAGGTTCACTTTTATCTTCCAACCGGGCATTACCGCCTTCCGTTAACTTGCATAACAGAAATACATCAATTCCAAACTACTCCCTCTATTCATGAATATAAGATATTTTGTATATTTCAATATGAACATACGGACGGAAATGAGTGAATAAACACACTAAAACATGTCTATACATTAAATTCACAAAAAAAATAGACATTTTATACTCCCTTATACTCCCTCCGTCCCAAACTAAGTGTCACAACTTTGTACTCACTTTAGTATAAAATTACACTAAGGCTGAGACATTTATTTTGAGACGGAGGGAGTATTTGTGAAAGAAGGGAGTGGAACAGTATGAACAAAGGGGGAGGAGAAGCGAGGAATGCGAGTTAGTGCGGTAGCAGGAAACCTGCTGCAAATGACTATATCGAAATCAAATCTACAAGGCAAAAACCTGTCACCACCAGAGTTTATAGCTAAGCCCATGACAAAGTACCAAAATCACAGTAACACAGATGAAACCAAACACCCATTGCGGAGGATCGCAAGCATGAAAAACACAAGAGAGAAAGGTTCACTTGAGGTTCAATGTTGAATGAAGATGCTACCTTGAGCATTCTGCGTGGAGGCAACGCAATGGTTGTGGGAAGTGGATCCTCTAACATCCTCAAGGATGTCACGAAGCTACAGTGAAATGCGTGTGTAAAACGAAGAACTGATGTCAGGGTTATTATAGCAACCAATGTGCGGATTTACTATAGCATGTACAAAAATAAATCAAAAAAATTCTAGCACCATAATTTTGTTTGTATGTAATTTTTGTAAATGTATACTCCCTCCGTCACGGTTTAGAAGGCGCGCTTGGAAATTCTCTGAGATCTAGGTAGTTATCTATTAGTTGTGAGATGGGCTAAAAAATAGCATTCACACTACGCATGCATATAGAAATAGTATATCAGAGTACTAATTAGCTACTAGAAATAAATGCAATGCGCCCTAAACCTTGTCTATTATGAAAATGCACGCAAATTTAACTGTGCCTTCTAAACTGTGACGGAGCGAGTACAATAGATTTGTAATTTACAAATTAATTATAATCATTCTAGGTTTAATCATATAAATGTGAAGGAGGGTTGTCACGGTTATTGTAACTTACGTGACATCCTTCGAGGATGTTAGAGAATCCGGTTCCGTGGTAGTGGGGAATAATCGTTTTCAGTACCAGCGGTAACAAGCCACTCAAACGGTCGTGCTTCCCGCTGGAACAGATACTGAGCAAAATTTAAATGTTGTGTAACATACTGTGTGCTCTTAACTCCGTGGCAGTGCTATGGATCAACTTGAATAAAGTCAGGGCATGTCGACAGGATTGGACTGACCACTGAGGGCAACAACACATTCTGAAATGGGCCTCCACATAAACAAACGGGCCAGGGCATACCACTAGGAACCACGCATCCAAATAACCACCGACATTGTCTCAAAAAAAAAAAACACCGACAAATGCTGAACTTCCCCTTCCTTCAAAAAAATTGCTGAACTTTCACCAGTTGTTTTAGTCTGACACTCCCAGTAACTTTAGTCTCATGCAGATCAAACTCCTGAAAAGTGGATTAAATTATCCAAATTCCCATCAGCTGTACGCACGGGATGCGGTCAATCTTGCTTTGTTATCGAGGAAGGCATCGGCGCCAGAGCTCGAGGAGGCTTAACAAGAATTGCAAGGCAATCCACCCGTTGCTTGAAGCCCAGAACACCTCGTTAACTTTTAGCGGAAGTACGTACGTGCTGGTTAGATTAGCTTAGTTTGTGCGAGATGCGCACACCGGAAACATGCAAGGGATCGATCGATGCCCAGGCCCGCGCGCGCGCCCTAGGAATCAGCGAGACCTGTCGAGCTTTTGCTGCTCCGCGAAGCATCGGTCGATCAGAGTTGGCAATGGCCAGAGCCCAGAGCTAGCTGCGGGACAAGAGCAGGGTGTACTACGTGCCGATGCCGAGGAAGGGCCTAGAGCACTACGTTGCCAAGTTCAAGCTCAGCACCAAAAAGACTGAGCTAGTGTTTGAGCAAAAGTGTTAGATGTAGTCAAAGTTTCATTTCTGAATGGAATTCTAACGCAGGCTAATTTTGTCAATTCTCGCTGGTTTTCCAAAATCCCGATCCCAAAATTTGAAAAATACTTCTACCGCTACACATAGTATAGCAATAGAAAAACGAAAATCCTAACCCTATGAAAGGCTACGTGCATGTTACGTAAACTTCCATCGCTAACTAACTCACTGACTTCTCCTGATTTTCGGGCGGGATGGGCCTCCCCCTCCCCCTAATCCAATCCAACATTTCCACGTCAGATTAGCACGTAACATTACGTAAATCATTACGTGGATGGAGCATTGTTCATAGAAAAAAAATCTACGGACGCGAGATCCCAGATGGCAGCGGCGCCCATGCATGCAGTGCAATCACCATCTCATTACGAGCCCAGTACTTGGCTATACTGGTAGCTCCCTAGCCTACGGCGAGTCGGAGGCGAAGGAAGACGCCGGCGAGTGAAAAGGAGTATCCACCACGCACGCACGCACGCACGCGTCCAGGCTCCATCTAGCTAGCCTGGGTAGGGTGGGTTAGGTCGAGCTTTCTTTCTGCGCAGCCGCGGTACGTAGGGGCTACCTGGCCGGCCGGCTCTGCAGCCATGCCTTTACTCGCAGTACGCATGAAAATTTACGCATGCATGCAGGCGCGCAGAGGCGGCAGGGATCCTTTCACCTCGACCCCCCATGCACCACCACCATCCAAATGAAAGTCACCTGCGCCGTGTGCGTGCTCGTCAGTCACTCGCGCGGCGTCAGTGCGTGCGTGCATGGGAATGGCAGCACATGCAACAGTTACCCGCATGGCCTGGCGCGCAGTCTCCCAAAGCTCGGACACCGCACCAGGGTCCGGGCCGGGAAAGGCCTTCTCTTCTCGGGTTGGTGCATGCCTGCCGACGCCGTCAGGGAATGCCCCGCCCTTCCCGGCCCTCTGCGCCGGCCGGGAGCGCCGTCCACGATCCACGATCCACCGTCCAAGTCCAACCATGACTGGCGATCGGTCGCACGATTGCAGGACATGAGATCTTGTATTAACTTAATTTAACTAGTGTCAGTAAGCGAAGAGACGAACAAATTGGGTGAAGTGAACGCGAGTAGTTTGTGATTTACACCATTTGGATCGGGACTGTTCAAGAACATAGGGGAGTAGTTAGAGCAGGATCTGTAGATGGAAGACGGAGACTGGAGAAGATGAGATTGGTCAACAGACGGGGAGGGTTCAGAGAGAAGCTAGAGAACTGCTCGCCATGGCCTCTGCCCTCGGGGTCGGCGAAGGGTACGGAGGAAAGCCCACGAGACGAGGAGAAGCTAGCGACGGCGTCCGTATTCAACGGGAGTGTGTCTAGGCGCAAGTTCCAAGATCCACTGTGGCCCAAGAAGCCCACCAGTAGCGCTGGTGCCTAGAGAGCGAGCACTGGTGCTCCAGCATCTGAGATTTTTTTTTTCCTCAAAGAAAATCTGAGAATTCATTTCGTTCTAAAAAATATCTGTAATTAGTTTCAAAAATATACATGTAAATTAATTTCGGGTATAGCCCAAACTATTACAAACTCGCATGAAATAATTATTCAAAACAAGATTTTCGGTTAGCGGTTTTACTACCTTGATTAGAAAGCATCACGCAATACTCATGGGAATTATTTTTTGAAACTGAAGCAAAATATTTACCTCCTTTTATTAACTGGAACTGTTATAAGTCATCAGATCAACGTGTGTAAAACTAGCCTACCATCTGGGAGAAATGTCCCTAACTTTTTACTGCTCAACATACTTCTAGCACCGGGTTTTTTTTTTCAAATACGCAAAAGGCTTGCGTGCCGATGTATTAGAGGAAGGAAAAATAGTATAGAGTGTCCAGCGGCAGGCCGCGTTTACAGGGGACGATGCGACTGTGCTTGGCAGGCAACTAGAATGTCACTAAGAAATACAACGCCCTACAACTACAAAGGAGAGGAAACTATCTCCAAATATGATCCAGCCATTTTGCTCCAGAGATGTTCCACAGCCTGGCTTCCTCTTCGATACGCCGACAAAGCTCCCGAGCCATGACTGTTGAGCGTTGGAAGACGCGGTTGTTGCGCTCCTTCCACAGCATCCACACGGTGAGGATGGCCACAGAGTCGAAACCCTTACGCTGCGTACGAGGAATTAAATCACGACTACCCGACCACCATTCGATGAACGAGTCATTAGGTGCCGGAACGAGATGGCCTGGCCCGCAATGAGCAAGTGTCGAATGCCACACCTCCCTAGCATAGACGCATCCCAAGGCGAGATGGTCCGTAGTTTTCTTTTAGCGTGGCAACTTTAATTGCCAAAATGATTGGCTTGTTATATATTGTCACCTCTATTTTCTTAATTTTTTGCACGGGGTGAGTATAATGAGTGCTCAAGCTACTGATTCCAACTATGGGTGGTAAAATTCTACCATTCCTTGATAGTTTGCAGGCCAACCCACAAGGAGGGTTGAGAATTTAGCAAACCAAGGCAATCCTTGATAGTAGTGGCAAACTCAGAAACTTCTCAAAGCATGTAAAAGCGTAGATTAAGGTTGCTAGAATGGCACATTTTTTTCTTTCACAAAATCACTATATAAAACCACAACACATGAAGTGCCACGACACCGCCAGGCCTGGGCTAGAGGGAAGGTAAATCCTCCCCTGCTTGATAGCATTCTATATTCTTTATTGTTTCCAGTATCTGCTTGATCACCCTCGCCATTGGAGGCGGCTCGCCATCCAAATCCTGCTTTGGTCCACAAGCCATACAAGAAATATGTATATTGGGCCCTCTATTATCAATGGGGCTTCTTAGCTCATGGGGCTCATGATCATGGTCATTGCTCCAAAGAATTGAAATATCCGAGTGAGGAGATGTAGGCTCTGGAGCCTTTTGCACTTCCACATGATGGAATCATTTGCTGCCAGAAGTCAAGGTGATGCCTTCAAGTTCAGTCCAAAGAGAAGGAATTGCTCGTAATGCTGCATCCATGTCAATCTTATACATCCGGACTTGGTCGTGGAATACACCACTTCTTCATGATTGACACATAATTACAGGGGCAATGTCTTTGACCCACGCCTACCAAGGTATCCAAGCCAAATCCGACCTTTTCTATTATCAATGATAATCTTGATGACGATGTAGAAAATCTTCACATCTATTGTGTTGCACTGGTTACCGTATAGCAACACAAGGTTTTTCTCCACAAACATTCCATCCACGGCCATCTCAGTCTTATCAACCTACAAAATTTGTCGAGGAAGAATACTTTATTCATAGGACAAAAAAGATAAATGCAAAACCATCTTTGAGGCCGTTTATGGGCCCATGACTTAGGAGACTTGTGCGAATTTGTGATATCTTGGATTTGTTTGGTATGCTATACATTGAGTTCTGCTTTGGTACGCCCCATTAAAAAGTTTGCATGAAGTTATTTAAAGGGTATTCTTATACATTCACGATCAACTAATTTTAATCCCTATTCTATCAACGCATCAAACAAATATTAGAACAATGTAATCTTTTTACTGAAATGGTAAATTCTAATCTTCGGCTTTAATCTGCATCAAAATATGCAAAATTTTCTAGGGGGTGCACTGAAGCAAAACTCATTTTTACTATTACCATGGGTTATACAAGATGTAAAATATTACTAGTTCGTGTGTAAAAACCTTATCCACGCTGAAGAAATTTCTGAGTCATTTTTCGTAAGTTCCCACGTTCTCTCCACCTCGGTTCTACCATAGTCATTGGAAAAGAGAAAAGCACCGTGGGATTTTGAACGGCGGCAGTGCTCCATAGGCCCGGCGGTGAGATGCAGCAGTAAAGTCGCCGGAGTGAATGGCGAGTTTACTGCGACGAGCCGTACCAGCAGAAGCAGCAGCTAGCCTGGCTAGCACCAGGGGGGCGCGGGGTAGCAGTAGGTAGTCAGAGTTGGGGCGCATAAACAATTACTCCTACTGCATTTGTTTATGGACCGGCTCAGGAATGAGCTTTCCAGCGCCAGAGAAATTCCTCCCACACTAGCTCACATCCCTGCAGCCTTTGCGATCGCACACCGCAGCCCCTCTGTTTATTGCTGTGGCCTGTGGTGTGGTATGAGAGGGGTGTGGGCAGTACCAGGGCACCCCCTTGATTCAATTGCACATGGGTGTAATTTATGTCAAATCTGGTCCATCTGGTTAAAGCGATCCCTGCCCATGAGTAGGTCACGGTCAATGGTGGATTCGGTGGAAATGCAGTTGATCAATCAATTGTGTTTCGGTACAAACAATGTGATTTCAAAATTGGCCCCGCCTTCTGATAAAAAAAGGCCCTTCCTTAGAGCCGGACTTGACAAATCCGATCCCTCAAACACCCGCGGACAGGCACGTTCACGGACTGTGGTCAATCATGCCTCAAATAATGCACTCCACATCCGGATACCACAAATTAAAAACCTCGAATCCATATTATTAAATGCAACGTAGCGATCTTTGCGCGGAGCTTGTCCGGCTCCGGCGTGCTCATGTCCGGTAGCTGGTTGCGCCTCTCGAAGTGTTGGTCCGGCCGTCGGCAAGGTAGAGTAGGGCATGGTACACGAGCCGGCTCACGGGACTCAAGGCGCCGCCCTCTCCATGCCCTACTCCTCGTCAGAGCCCGGAACCCGAACAATGCTGGTGGACGGCAGATCAATGATGGATCCGTCCTGGAACGAGCCGGCGACATCCACCATAACGCAGTTGCGGCACCCGGACTGCTGCACCATACGGGATGCCGAAGAATGTGACTCCGCCTCGCCGACGCCACCATCGCGAGGGCTGCCGCCGCCTCCCACGCCCGCTACCTCGCACAGTGGGCACGTCGTGCCATGTTTTCATCATGCTGGAGACGGTCGGAGGTCGCCGGATGGGAGTTTGGGTGGACGAGGGGAGTGGAGTGAAGTGACTAGGATTTGGTCCGGCGAGCGGACGGGGTGGAATATATGTGGGGTTGGGTGGGCCAGCGTGGGCCGGGTCCGACGTGGTGGACGCGCCCCAGGCGCCTCCATATCCGCCCCATTTTTGGGCTGGATATGAGAGGTGTCAGTCAGCCCGGGAGTTTGATGCGTCCGTCTGGGTCAAAATTTCGTGTCCGGTCAGTGACTGGGCGGCCCGCCCGGTCGTTTGAGGCGGCTTTGGGGCGCCTGGCTGTAGATGCTCTTAATAAGCTTCAGTTTGCTAAATCTCATGTTTTCAAATTTTCCCCACTCCAGTCGATTTCTGCTTTGCACAAGCCCGATGGTGAGGACGACATTAGGAGCGGTAGTGATGTGCGTCGGCCATGCCGAAGACGAGCTAGAACCTCGCCGGAGCCGAGGACACTGCGAGCTATAACGTCCCAGGTGTATTGGGGAAGAAACTTAAAGCGGGGTTGCCGAGGTTATTGAAGGTCAGATTGGGGGAGGGGGTGTTAGAGGGATGGACGGAATGGTGGCCAACAACAGCGGTGGGGGAGGTTGAGAGGAGGGCGAGGCGGTGCGCAGAAGTGCATGAGAGCCAAAGGTGGTGGAGGCTGGCGGTTAAGTCGGGATAGGCATGGGCATGAGTGAGGAACAAGAGACGAGGGAGGTTGAAGATCAACAATGTATGATCCGTTTTGGGCCCTTGAACCGTGATCTAGCGGTGCAGAATAAAGGTGATTTATGAAATAGTTATATGAGGTATAGGCGCTCCCAGTCAGCTTAGGGTGTTTTCTTTGAAGAAAGCTTAGGTTTCTTTACTGTTTTCTTTTTTCTTTTGCGAATAGGTTTCTTTATTGTTAACCCACGAGTTTATTAATAGATGATATTAGTAGTGATACATTTTTTTCCCATATACGCACCACTAAATTTCAACTATAGACATCAGAGGCAGATGATGGTTTGGAGAGGAGATAGCAGGTCTGCGTGTGCTGGGAAAAGGTGAAACATGCACGTAATTAGCTAGCATCAAGAGAGGTAGGCGCTCGTGAGCTCGAGACGATACCTTGAATGAGATGGGTGCCGAGGAAAAGATGCCAAAAGATGTGCAATGGCGCTGCATGCGCGCGCTTTAATTCCCCCACGGGAAGCTGGAGATCACCATCTGACATTTGCCATGAAGATCGAGGCGCCCTGGTCAGGAGATATGGCGCACCCAGCCACCCCAGATCTCCTGTCATTCTGACTACCGCAATGGCATGTGTGTCTCTCATCGTCCCATCCATGACCTTCCCTTTTTTTATCCGGCTCTGCTAAATTCAAACGACTGCCCTTCAATTCTCCAACACTCATGGCTCCTTTACTTTCCACCTTTTCGGATACTGAAAAGTCAGGAATACTGAAAATACGTAATAGGATAGGAATGCATACGCAAAAGAGAGGAATAGTAAACACATGAATTCCATCAAGTTGGGTGTTCGGTTCACAAGAATTAAAAAAAAGAAAATGCAAATAAACATGGTCAAATTAAAGTCGAACTACATGAAAATGTACAATTAAAATGTCAATATGCCACTAAAGTTCTTACTCACGTTCTTCGTGCATAGGAATTTGGAAGAAAAAAGGGTTGAAGTGTGTGTTAGAATTCGGTTTTCTTCTTAAAAAAACAAAATCATGATTATTATCGCCACAGGAAAATTTTCTATTCCTCCAATTATTCTTCACTTTTCCTTTGAACCAAAGAGCCCTCATATTCCTCTCACTACAAGTTTTTGGTCACGTCGCCAAAAAAAATTATATTCAATAAGTCAGACGGCGGTCGTGTATTTGTGCTACCCTTGTGGATGTGGTGGTGCCAATGCAATTGTGCTGGTTCAGCGGATGCAATACTTCCTTTTTGTGCAATCATGCTGGAGGCGGTGGTAAAGTGGGTGTTGTTTCACCTATTGAAATCTAGGACTGGTCAGTTCATTCAAAAGTTTAAACTGATGGGTAGGACCCGCACTATATTTCAACATAACCGGCAGATAGGACGTAAATAGGGTGGTGAGACGATGGTTTAGAGGTTATGGTTCGGGCTACCACGTACCATATGTCGTACACCATATCAAAGAGGAAGTCAGACTAGCGGTCGAGGGTTTCGGTGTCGAGGAGGAGGTGGTACTGATCAAGGGGAAAGGTAGGCGGCGCAAGGGAGTGGTGAGAGAATGGGACATAGGTTATTGTTGGGGGTATCCTTGGAGTCCGTATGGGTTTCGAGGAAGTGCCTTATCCGATGACGTAGTCGTCGAATCCAGGGCAAGAAGAGGAAAGCAAAGTGGCGCCATGGAGGGTTTTGATGCCGATGAGGAGGAGGAGGGAGAGGAAGGGTACGGTCCTGACTGTCAAATCAAGACTACTAGAAGGGATCTAGAAAAAATAGGACTATTATCCAATTATCGTCTGCTGGATGTTAGGGTTTACTAACAATTGAATTGTACAAAATGTGCATGAATCAGTTTTTCTTGTACATGTTTAACATGTCCAAATACTATTTTCCCAGTGCATGTACTAGTTGGAAATGTGGTCATGTTATAGCTTTTCCGGCACTGCTGTGTACTCCCTCCGTCCTTTAAAGAGTGTACTTCCAACTTTTTTGGAAAGTCAAACTTTTTTATATTTGACCGTGTTTATATAATAACACATCAACATTTATGCCATCAAATTAGTAGCATTAGATTCGCGATAAAATATATTTTCATCATATACCTATTTGATTTCACAAACATTAATATATTTTTGCACAAACTCGGTCAAACTTTGAGATAATTTGACCCTCCAACAAAATTGGAAGTACACTCTTTAAATGACGGAGGGAGTACGTACTGAAGCGGTACCTGGGGGCCAACCCTATTATGACTGTAGTACAAACATTCACTGGATTGTTGGTGCTTGAGTGCTACATTGATGAACATGATTTGGACACATTCATGTATCGATTTAAATGCTTTGTCGAATAATTTTGCTTTCACGAAAATTTCATCTTCTCCTGGCCATTTCCGGCACTGGTGTGCTAAAGCTGAGCTTCTGATGTCCTAGATTTTTCTGTTCACCTTTGCTACCCTTTTCAAACTACTACTATGTTTTTAGTCTTTTGTTAGTACCTTTCAAACTCTAGGCAGAGTCTAGCAAGCGAATGATGTGATGATGATTTGAGCAAGCATGCATGTACATGCATGCTTGTCTTTTATCGGCATTTGACCATGCATAAAATTGGTCAAGGCCTTCTCACATCATGGGCAAATAAACCAAAAGCTAGATCCATGGTACCTGACCAAAGCTACCTCCGCTGTCTAATCACAAGATTTTCACCGTCACCATCAGTTGACGTAAAGGAACACAGTACAACTCTCACTCCCAGTCCCAGCCCCAGGGAGAAAGAATCAACACAGAGACTTTGCTCTATATTTTTGCACACAGTTTCTTAAAAAAAAAAGAGGATTATCCCAGCCTCTGCATCTGGGCGATGCATGCAGCTATTTTATTAATTATTTATTCTCAGAGTCATTACAAAGCATTACATCAGTAAGCCTGAAGCCACCATCTAGGCGACACCTGTCGCTACTCCTATCCCCTTGATGCAGGGCTGCCGAAGGTCCGAGCCTAATACCAAACAGACATCCCACCAAACCTAACATCTAATGCCGGATGCCCCATCCTAGCCACATGCCGAGAATGGGTCACACACCGGCCCGGCGCATTCACCGAGTCTACCGCCGCCGTCATCCACCTAACCATCTTCAGAGCAGGTACTGACGCAAAGATCTTGCCAGGTCAGCTGTCTACGCCACCATGGCACCAGACAGCGCCACCGCTCTGCGCGAGGCCATCACGTGACGTCCAGCACCGAGACCCCGCTGCTCCATGCCGCCGA
Source organism: Triticum dicoccoides (assembly GCF_002162155.2). NCBI lineage: Eukaryota > Viridiplantae > Streptophyta > Magnoliopsida > Poales > Poaceae > Triticum > Triticum dicoccoides. Next base: position 668,652,211 of record NC_041389.1, on the reverse strand, counting down.
GACCCGCCGTCGTTGACGCGAGAGAAGGCACGCCACACCACCTCACGCCTCTTCCATCCGGCGCCGCTTCACAAACGATGCTCCCAAGAGGGAACACGACACCACAGCGCCGCCATCATCCGATCCGGTGATCTTAGGATTTCTCCCGGAGCGGCACGAGCAGGTTGACCATAGTTGCTTGACGATGCCTTCATCAAGGTAACGTCGTAGACGCCGCCATCGCCCGCCATGGCCGGAGTCGGCTCGGTTTTCACTGTCGACTATGTCTCCCCAACTCGCCACCGGTGCTAATAGTGGGATCCAAGATCCGTCGCAACCAGCCTTGCCAACCCCCTTCGGTGGAGAAGGCAGCCACCACCACCATGCACGGGCCAAGAGACCCGGACGTCCTCGTGCCGTGAAGGTTACCCAGGGGATCTCCTCTTGCCGTTGTCGAGACGAGGCGCAGCCGCAGTGGATCTCGAGCTAAACCCATCGGGCCCAGATCAGATCTCATCGTAGCCAAAATTTCATTCACCAACGGCCGCCGGGGATCTCCTAGCCACCGCCAACCCGCTGTGCACTGTCGTTGAAGGATGAGGGAGATGGACGCCGCTGCCCCCACGCGTTACCGTCGGCCGTGTACACAGTTTATCTTCCAAACAATTTGTTTTTCAACCCAGCAAGTGCATGCATAAATAACTACCGTGACACCGTTATCAGACAGGAGTGAAAAATGAAATTGTACTGGCTCCGGACCTCCAGTGGAGTAGCAGCACATATTGTACCCACTTGCATCTAGTTGCATGTGTAAATACTTTGGTTTGTGAAAAATTCGCAAAGATTCGGTGCTTGTGACCCGCGCACATAGGCTCGTGATTGCATCTCTCTGTGGGACGGTGTGGTCGTCCGGTCACAGGGATTTACATTGATGGGAATGGTTTGTTGTCAGATACCTTACACATGCACGGTAGCTAGCACTGTACCGGGCTTCTCATTTATGCACAGCGAATGCATGCCCTTGTCTCTAGCACTCGTCATGTTGTTATTCATACATGGGGAAATTGAAAATTGTACTGCATGGCTTGTTGATGGAGAGAGGTGAGGTGAGGTGAGAGGCGTGCATGCATGGTGGTACCAAGTGGTGACACCACACTTTATTAACCAGGGAATTCAACCATGCCCATGAAATACTCTTTTTACTATACATTATATTTTTTTTGAAATTTTTGATTTTGGTATGTTTTGCAAGAATTGATTCGTGCAAGTAGCTGAACTAGTCCACGCAGCCAAGTAGCCACCCGGATGCATGCAGTGGCGCTGCGCCTAGCTAGCTTTGCTTCAAAACAAAAATTGTTTGTTTGTTTGGAAGATAGCTTTGCTTCAACTAACCGCAAGAGAGCATGTAGAGATCAAAGAGACCCCCCTCCCCCTCCCCCTCCTCCTCTCCCTCTCCCTTCCCCCATGCCTCAAGAAATGTGACAGTTGTCTCATCTCTCTCACACACAAGCATATGAGAGAGAGAGA
>NC_041389.1:668646484-668650594 GCF_002162155.2 Triticum dicoccoides | reverse complement strand
GAGAGAGAGAGAGAGAGAGAGAGAGGCTCTCATTATAAATACAGCAAGAGCCACCACTGGGACCAATCCATCCTCACTCTCTTCCACCGCTACTTCACTCTCTAGCTACATATGCGGGAGCTAGCTAGCTCGCCGCATCTCCTATCTCATTCTCCATCTCCCCTCTCTTTGGCTACCTTCTCATGCCATTGCCTCTTTTCATTTCTTCCCCTCAACCAATTCTCATCGACGGGAACTCGCTGGCCGGAGTTCACCCGCCGGAAGACCGAGAAGAGGGTAGGGAACAATCCTTGAAGCTCAGGAGGGATAGCGCCTAGGTTTATTGCAACCAACAAGAGAGACCGGCCGGCCCGCCGGCTGGCTCTTGGTGGTTCATCGATCTGTTCGTCCGAAGCGCTATCTATCCTGAGCTCCACGGTTTGTTCTTACCATGCACCTGCACCGCCCACGTCGCCGCCTCTGCCTCCCTGCGTGCACAATTCCTCTCCAACTTGACTTGCCAGTAGAGTACAACGGAATAGAGGTGAGGGATGTACACGGTAATAATAATACAACTATTGCATATAGTCGATTTGGTTCACTCTCTTGGAAGTACATACATGCTGGCTAGCTATAGCCTCTGACTTATCTCTGCGCATATGCACCCATATTATATGGGCTATTGCTTCGCTTGGCTCCTGGCCAAGGTAGCTGCCGCTGATCCCTTTATTATTTTACCATATCCGTGCATGGGGGGTGAGGTGTTCGTGGTTCAGCCCCATGTACTGTGCGCAGAAAGTTGCATCCGTTTCCCTTTGATAAGTCTCATGCATGCAGATGCATGGGCATCCATGGGATGGCCCTGCCTTCTTAACTTGCTACCCTACAATAAAGAGAGTAAATGCCGACCTAACCGATTCATGAGCATGTCCCAAAGCTTTCAGGAAAAAGTAAAGAAGAACAGTAGAGAGTATATATGTTTCATGGTTTGTTGGATTCAAAAATCAAAAGTTTTGGCGTGCGTGATGCATTCTTCTCACTAGCTATATGCAGTAGGGATTGAACAAAAGCTAGCTAGAGATACTTACTTCTAACGATGACTTGGTAGTAATAATTTCCTTCTGCACGAGCTCTTTGTGATGTAAGAGTGTACCTAGAGGTCTAGATTAGACGTGAGTGTAGCATCTACGCTTACACGTACGTTCTCAACTTTTCATGCGTGCATGTTGAGTTGGACCGAACCATGCAGGCTTTGTTGAATTGAAGCAGCACCTGTACCGTGCTGGAGTAGCTAGCTAGAGTATACTCACGCATATGCTGCACTGTGATTTACTGACTGATGGGTGTAGGATAAGTCGCGTGTATACGTACACTCGCCGCATTGACGCATACTATGCATGAATGCAACTGCGCGTCGTGTCGAATCCTGGGGACGTCGGTCGTAATTAATCTTAGGATAATTTTTTCGTATGTTTCGTCGATCCCGACCCCTTTCTTTCTTTCTTTCTTTCTTCAGATTCAGACCGGTTTGGCCAGTTTCTTACCGGTCCTTTCTTCGATGGATGAGTAGCTGACAAAAGATCCAACGTTTTTCTCCTGAAATGCTTATGTAAAGTTTTACCTCCAATGCTTATGTACTAGTACTAGTACTCTGCTTCGATGAATGTAAAGTTTCCAGTAGCGAGGAGCGTCTGCATCTGCTTAATTCTCCTGTCTTCTTTTGCCTCTTTCTTGTGTGGTTTCCTAGTACTAGTACTAGTATAGTTTTCGCGTGAACTTCTTAAGTAGTATGATTAAAGATTAATCTCTATTATTATCCTCTGCATCGATGAATGTACATCCGCCCGTAGCGAGGAGCGTCTGCATCTGCTCAATGCTCCTCTCTTCTTTACCTTTTTTTTGTGGGGTTCCTACTTCCTGTAGTACTCTATCAGTCTACATCTAATAGTGTTTCAGGAAAAGGTAAAGAAGAACAGTAGAGAGTATATATGTTTCATGGTTTGTTGGATTCAAAAATCAAAAAGTTTTGGCATGTGTGGTGCATTCTTGGTATATGCACTAGGTATTGGTCAAGCTAGGTAGAGATACTTCTAACGAGTGTTTTTTTGTCATGTACAAGAGTGTACCTAGAGGTCTAGGTTAGACGTGTAGCATCTCTGCGATTACGAGAGAGCTCTAGAGTTGGTACGTCCTCAACTTCTCATGCGTGCACGTTGAGTTGGACCGAGCCATGCAGGCTTTGTTGAATTGAAGCAGCCACTGTACCGTGCTGGAGTAGATGGCTAGCTAGCTTTTTTTTCGAAAAGGAGGATGACCCCCGGCCTCTGCATCTGGAAGATGCATACGGCCACTTTATTAATTATTCTCGAGGACCTTACAAAGTATTACAAATAATATACCTGAATCCACCATCTTGGCAACAAATGCCGCTACTCTTATCCATATGATGAAGGGATGCTAACTGGGCCACTACCCAAACCACTCACCTAAACCTAACATCAAAAGCCGGAAGCCCCAGCCGAGCCACATACCGGGTCTGAGGCACAATCCGGTCAGACACACTCTTGTGTCGTGGCCGCCATCTTCCACAAGTCCGTCTTCAGATTATATTGAGTCTTCCACACGATGCCCAAGTCGACGTCACCATGACGCCAGACAGCTACCTCCTCCTGCGCGAGTCCATCTCCGCGCATCGGACGCCGGGCCTCGACAGCGCCATGCCGCCGATCTCCGCCGCCATCAATGAGTGAGATGAAGAACCGCTCCACCACGGCAAGTACAAGGTGAGGAAGGGTGAGGTCGCCATCGGAAACACGGCTGGAAGATAAGCATCGCAGTCACGAGACAAGCCCGGAGCAGTGACGCGGTAGATCAGACAGGCCGCCACCAGGAACCAGATAAACTCGCCATGCACACCCAGCATCCCCATGCCCAAGTCGGCGCCTTCAAGAAGGTGACGATGCTGTGGCACCGCCGCCGCTTAGCCACTAGGGCTAGGGTTTTCACCCGGACGCAGGGGAAGGGGAGCAGCAGGGGAGGTTTAGCCTCGGCGCCGCCACCAAGGAGGGAATGGTGTAGCTAGCTAGCCATAGCCATAGTGTGCTCAGTACTCACGCTGTCACGCATATGCTGCATTGTGACTTACTGACTGAATCCTGAGGGTGTACACGCGGCGCATTGACGCATATGCATGAATGCAACTGCGCGTCGTGTGGAATCCTGAGGACGTCCGCCATAATTAATCTGAAGATAATTTATCCCATGTTTCGCTGATCCCTTTCTTCAGGTTTCCGTTCGTGTAAATATAAATATGGCTTGCGGTTTGGCCGGTTTTTTACCGGCTTCTTCTTCGATGAAATGTCCAACGATTTTCTCCTGATTTTTTTCCTGTAAGTTTATTAATCTCCAATGTACTCTGTTTCGATGAATGTAAATCTTTCAGTATCGAGGCGCGTCTGCATCTGCTCAATTCCCGTGTCTTCTTTAAATTTTTTGTTTTAGGTTTCCTACCACTTATTATAGTGTCTGTCGCTGACTCTGTCCCTGAGTTGCTTAACAGTGTGTCAATGTGCCCGATACCCGACAGAGGAAAGATCATTCTATAATCAGCTTCTCAACCTCCAACGATTAAGTCCCCTATTTCTGTGCTCGAACGAGCTGCTAGTTAATCAGCAGGTTTAGGGATTAGGGAGCTAAACAAATCCCGTGCACGTCACGCGTCGCTACGCACGAGCAAGGTCGTGCTGGTGCTAGTGTTGTTGTGGTACTGCTAGTACTATTTTTCATGTACGGTGCACTGGTCCCGGTCAAACACATGGGCCTCTGAGTACAGCGCATCCGTGCTCCTGTCCTGCTGGCAATCCCACATCTCTGCTTTCGATTTCATGCTTAAGGCCAACTTCACCGCACGACCCTATCTTGTCCGGTCCCATTCGTTTGGGGTAAAACGGACAAACCAGGCGGCCCAGCGAGCGGGAGCAAACGGACTTTTGTCCGTTTTGTGTCCGCTTTCGATCCATCCACGGCCCAAGTTTGCGTCGTTTTTGGGGCGAAACGGACAGCGTGCGGACGGGCGGGACACGCGCGGTTGTCCGCCCCTGGCCCGCGTGTCGGTGACACAGAGCAAACCCC
>NC_041389.1:668619787-668646012 GCF_002162155.2 Triticum dicoccoides | reverse complement strand
CCATTCCCCCCAAACCCTCCCACGTCCCGCCCTTCCCACTCCTCCCCCGTCCATGGCCAACGCCCAGCCGAACTTCGGCGGGCTGGCCCTCGACCCGCCCGGAATGGCCAAGAAGAAGAAGGGCAAGGCGCCAAGGAAGCCGCGGTCGGAGTGCACGTCGAAGGAGATCGCCAAGTTGGACGCGGAATCGGCAAAGAGGATGAGCCGGAGGGCGGTCACCAAGACCAACATTGCCGCGGCCAAGAGAGCCACCGAGCGCGCTGCGATTGAGGCCGCGCGGCACAAGGCCGAGGTCGAGGAGAAGGAGGCCATCGTCAGCAAAGCGCACGCCCTTCTCATGGCCGACATTTGTCGTTCGCCCGGTTTCTCTGGAGGGGCCGTCGATCCGGCAAGCACAGGGTCGTCGGTCGCCCGGCCTCCGCACTGCTAGTCGCCGACGTCGCGGACCACACCCTTGTCGCCCGGCTTTCCTCCGCCAAGGCACGACGGCCAGACCCGTTTCGGGGGGTCGCCGGACGTGAACGTGATCGCCGTCCACACCACGCCCCTCGGCCGTCATCGACCTCAACGTCACCCCTGGGTCCAGCAGCGGCGGCCGACCGTCCGTCGAGATGCAAAGAAAGCAAACACGGCCGCCGTTTACCGGCACCATGCCGTCCCCCCGCGTCTTGTTCGACGGAATGCCAACACCAACGGCACCGGTCGACGACCCCTACTACGACCAACTCATGGAGGAAGTGATCTACGAGGGTGGCCACGTCCCTGTCTTCGACCCCGAGGAGACCCAAAGTCAGGATGGCCGCGGCCAGTTCACTGCCGATGAAGAGGTCGACGGCCGTGCTGACTACGACCATGGTGACTCGTGGCATGAAGACGATGACATCTATGTCGAAGGTGATGGTGATGAAGAAGAAAGCAATGACGTTGACATTAGTGGTGAGCCATTGTTCATCGACGAGCTGACACAAAGAGCGGAAGCACAAAGTAAGAGGAAGAGCGTTTGCACGGGTTCATACACACAAGATGAGGACAAGTTGATTTGCCAAGCTTGGATGGAGATTAGCCAAGATCCAAAGACCGGCGCGCAACAAAAGGGTATTGTTTTTTGGACGAGAGTCCACAAAACATTCCATGAAAGGAAGTTGTTTGAGCCCTACCAATTTGAAAGCAACCGTGGCGTTGACTCGATTCAAAAGAGATGGTTGTTCATCAACAAGAGTGCAACAAGTATCAAGCAGCATTTGAGAGCGTTCAAGCACGGCCCGTGAGTGGTACCGGCGTGGGAGACATGGTATGCTCTCCTTCTTTGCCCTTTCCTTGCTACGGCCATGAGACTTCGGCCTTGTACATGTTTGCATGGTCACTTGTTGTTCATCATATGGTGTAGGCATTTCAATCTTTGGAGGCATTCAAGGCCCGGCACAATGACAAGCCGTTCACTCTTACGCATTGTTGGACTATGATCAACAATTGACCTAAGTTCAAGGACCAATACCGTGAACTCCAAAGGAAGAGAGGCCTGAAGACGACCAAGTTCGCCGGAGGTGGAGATGGCGAGGCATTGAAGAGGCCGAGGGGCAAGACCAACTCCAAGGTTGATGACATTCGTGATGCCTCATCCATGGCATTGCATGACACTTTGCATGGCATGATATCGCAAAAGGATGTGAGGGACGAGAAGAAGTGGCAAAGCAAGGACGAGCAAATGAAGCAATACCTAGAGCTTCAACGAAGAAGCTTGAGATGGAGGAGGCGGCCAAGAGAAGGAAGCTTGAGATGGAGGAGGCGGCCCGGCAGAGGCATCTCGACATGGAGGAGGCGGCCCGGCAAAGGCAGCTCGACATCGAGGCCGAGAACGTCAAGGCCAGGCAAAGGCAGCTCGACATCGAGGCCACCAATGCCGCCACCAAAGCGAAGGAGGTGGCCCTCGTGATCATGAGCGTGGACTTGTCGAAGATGAGCGAGAAGACGAGGGCCTGGTTCGAGGCCAGGCAGAAGGAGATGCTCGACGCCGACGACCTGAACTAGGTCATTCGATCGGCCGTGGCCGTTCTTTTTTGGAGGCTGGCATGGGTGCCGCCCGCCCGCTGGGCTGCTGGCCGTGTGCCGACGAGGAAAACATTCATTTTGAAGGCCGGCTGTGTTGCCGGCGAGGACAACCATTTATTTTGGAGGCTGGCTGTGTTGCCGGCCGCTGGCTTTCTTGCCGGCGTGCGTGCTGAACTGGACCGTAGGGCTTGGCATTTGAAACGTTTCTTTTTTTTAAATGGACGCGGACAAGATGCGGTAAAGGATGCGGCGCGCATTGGACGCACATCCATCGGATTCCAGGACAGGCCCGGACACAACCCCATCCCCTTGCCCAAATGGACAGAATTCAGACAAAACAGACGTCCGTTTGGGGTCGCGTGGTGGAGTTGGCCTAACCACTTGGCGGAAACACCTAAAAATTATAATACTACCTTGTAGGCTAATAAGGATCTGTGGGAAAGGATCGGTCTGAATTAATTAGAAAATAGTTGTAGCAGAGAGCATGGCGCTGTGTACGAACCATGAACAAACCAACACAATCTACTGAATCACATGTTTTATCTGCATCCTGCAGGTGTTTGAATTTGTCGATGCGAATGAACCAGATTTAGTTGGCTAGAAATACTTTCTAGTACCTTGTATTCTTTTGGAGCTCGTTTGCGGGGAAGAAATGCCTGTTACCATACGACCAAACTTTATAGATTGGATACTAGCAACGTCGCGGTTTCTGAACATCTGTGCGTGCCCTTCCTGAATGACTGCCACCTGCAGCGTCAGGGTCAGGGTCACGCGCTTTACATGAAGCAAGCTATGAAGCTAATAAGCTTGGAAGACTGGAGCAAGCTCGTAATCTGTAAGTATGTACTCCATCCGTACTGATACTGATACAGACGATGCCTAGTAGCACAAATGTTGCAGCTATGGATATTGTGCCTTTGGGCTGAAGATTTGCTCGTCCGGTCTCATCGCTGCACCTGTATAATTTCTTTCCGCTGCTTGTTCAGCGTGTACAACTCATATAAAGTTTGTATACATGTTGATCATTTTTTAGATACATGTTAAATATTTTCCAAATATATGGTGAATATTTTTTCAAATACATGTTCACTATTTACAAATGCACATTGAACATTTTTTAAATACACGGTGAATATTTTTCAAACACATATTGAACATTTTTAGTAAATGCCATGAACTTAGTTTTAAAGGTGCGGATACTTCTTTTACAAATGTCAGGAACTTTTGTTTTGAATGGCACAAAACACTGTTTCCCAAAATTACATTGACGTGTGAATATTTTTAAATATCATGAATTTCATTTAATGACATGAACATTTTTTACAAACTACATGGATTTATTTTTACCTATTTACAAACATTTTTTAAATGTCATGAACAAAATTTTAAACATGTGTATATTTTTAAGTGTCACAATTTTTTTAATGGTACAAACATTTTTTAAGCCTCACGGACATTTTTTGAAATGTCATGAACTAATTTTAAACACGTGGATATTTTTAAGTGTCGCAAGGGCCAACTTGATCTTCTTCCCCAGGGATCCCAGATGAGGGAAGTCTAGGAGAGCCGCCGACTCCAACTATCGTCCATGTACGATCCATACTAGATCTGACCAACTGCCCATCCTACCTCCTCTATCTTTTTGACAGCCCATCTTTTTGTCAATTTTTTTTGAATGGTACAAACATTTTTTTAAGTCGCACGGACATTTTTTTAAATGCGCAAAACATATATTGATAAAAAGGGTGGGGGGACCCCACAGAATAGGATGTGAATTTTAAACGCGCGCTAGAGACAGTGGCGAAGCCACGTTGAGAGCAGTGTGGTCAATTGACCACACATGTTTTTGGCAAATTCTTTGTACACAAGTACAAATCATGTAATTGTTTTTATAAAATTGGTGAAAATACATGTATTTGACGTCACAGATTTGAAATGACATCACTGACTTTTGATTCTGGTACCGTCACTGGCTAGAGAGCAAGAGAGCACTCCTATAGCACTGGACCGGCCCATTTCGGATGTTTCATGATGTTGTCGTCATTGGTCTCGCTATAAGGGAGACCTAGTTCTAGTAGCGGGAGCGACAAACTGGAGGGTACTCCTCCGTAGGCGACCTCCTGCGGTCACTCGGGAGCTTCTCCTACGTTGACATGTGGCCCGCCCAACTACCACCACGTGTCGTGTGTTGGACGCATTTGCGTGATTTTTTTTTCCTGCATATGATTTGTGATTTTTCTCGGGTTTTGGATTTTGCTTGGTTTTTTCTAGGTTTTTGTGATTTTTTTAAATCACCTATAAAGCACACCATGGGAAGAAGCACACATGAAACACAGTTGTGCTTTTCCGTGAAACACAACTATACTTCGGCTTCAGTAATCTTCTCACCGAAATATTACCAAGATCGTAGGGATCAACCTAATAAAAAGTCATCTGTCACGTCCAGCTATGTATCAACTCATATAATATACTCATGGAGGACAACTCATATTAACGTGATGAATATATATTTGAACAATTTGGTAACTACTAGTGAATACGTGGTTGGGTGATGGATCGCACACGCGTGTTTTCAGGGTTCCTCGACCGTCATGCAGTTTCCTGGTGGCCTCCTCTGGTGGCGTCGAGGGAAATGGGTGCAGGGAGTGGCCGGCGGTGGCTAGGGTTTGGTTCCCGCCCGAGTCCGATCAACGGGGCCAACACTGGGCCTAGGGCGACATGTGGTTTTCTTCAACCTAGTATTTGATTGTTTGTCTGACTCTTTCTAATGTCGAGACTCCTAGGTCAAACCCTTGGAAACCGTTTGCGGGCGCAGGCAGAATGCCGAGCTCTGGAGACACACTTAAGACTGACCCATAGACCAGGTGAATAGGACGGACCCCCGCCCGGAGAGGATGAGGGCCCCCAAACACTACATTATAATAGTAACCACCATACTAATATCCATTATGTCAAAACATTATTGATACAAGAGAAAAACAAAAAAGTCATAGCTTTCATGAGTAAAGTCCAAACATCGAACCAATGGTATATACCACACAGAAACAAATCAATCTGACCTCTGACATCGATTTTGGTTAGGCTACTGCTTTCTCTCCAATGGACATTTTCATGTTATAGTACAATCTGTTTAACATAGTTTTTTATGTGTAATTTCATTCATAACTTTTGATTATAGACCAATAGGAGCACTTGGGTATACCAAATAAATCGAAGCGCGTATCAAATAATAAAATTGTATGTATGCAAATTATAATCCATGGCAGATTTTAATTTTCTATTGACTACTGTAAGTGATGCTATTTCAGTAGCAAGTAAAGAGCATACACATTTGACCAGTTTGTTACTGAAGCTAACTTGCAAAATCCTTTTGTCGAAGGAAAATTAATATACTTACCTAATAACACACTAGAAACCAACTTTAAGATATTTTTAGAGGATACACATTAGAGAGCTCTACCATGATATTTAGTGATACTAACATATACACAATGGCATATACATACAAATATATACATGTATACAATGTATAATTTATGCAATCGCAAATTTAAATCAAAATAAACTTTTGTTAGGACATTTAACTTAAATTTGGCATAAAGAAGTTTTTAGGCATATACATTGCAACTGTATGACAAAGATCACAATAATTAACAATAATTATTACTCCCATCGTCCAAGCTTATTAGGTCCACTCATATTCTAGATGAACTTTTGAACATAGATTTGACTAGTAAAAGTAATTTGCTATAAAACTATATTGTCCAAAGCGTATTTGAAACAATTTTGTAATGATACTATATTTAATACAAATAACTAATATTTTCTTGGTCACAATTAGACCCAGAATATGTGGGGGACTAATAAATCAAGACACATAAAGTATTTGACAATATTATCGTGTGATTAAACCATGCCAACTAACTCCGCCAAATTGTTCTTGTTTAGTTGTAGTAGTTTGATAAAAATGTTTAAAAACATAGAAGTTTAGTATAAAATATATGATGTTTTGGCCCCAGTCTTTGAATCTGCCTGTACTACACCGCCATCACAGGGCCATCGCTGCTAGTGATGGAACTCATCCCGTCGGTGAGAAGTTGTCGTCGACGGAGAAGTACAAGGTGCACGGGATGTCGGCCAACGCTTCACCAGCGCCATTGCTTGGACTCGTTGTGGAAGAGTATAAACAACAGACCATGTGCAGAGAAAATAGAATCTACTCACTAGACCAGTGTCCTTTAAGAATACATCACCTCCACACTATGATTAGTAGAATCTATAGCTTCTATGGTCGGTAGGTTTGTAGAAATGTAATCCTCTAGGGTAAAAGGAAATTCACTACCTTGGGGGTGATTGAATAGCTTTGTAGACGACAGTCGTTCAACACCAACTACATTCCTCGGGTTCCCACACTTACTATCCAACATAATTGCAGAGATTACTTGTGTCTCATCAGCCTCGAGAGGATCTCTGCACAAAATGCAATTTATTATTATTTAAAAGGGAATGGACAAATGTGTTTTGTTATGGTAAACATGAGACATTATAATTGGTATATAAGGATACTTATTAAAATTTCTCTGAAGCAAGAACAATGAATTTAGCAAAATGAATTCTCAGTAGAAAATAATTTAAATAACGACTAACAAAATAATGATGGAATGCGTTTAGATTGCGCTACAAAACAAACTTTGTTGCTATCATCTAAATAGAAGTATTTTTTTTGTGAATTTACTATATTACTATATAAATCAAACTGCGCGACTAGCATGCACAGAAAATCTTACAAAACTCATTCAAGATCTCCAAACAACATGGGTTTGTGTTCGTCTAGGATTGAGCACTGTCAGTCTTAGACTAGAGCATGAATCTTTCCGATCTTAATGCTTTGAATTAACCGTAATCTCGTCATTTTTAAGAGGTAACACTGAGTTTTGAGATTAAAATACTTCAAAAACTGTACTACCGGTTTGGCTGACATAGCTTCATTGACGCAATGTTGTTTGCCAGCACGATTCTTCTATGAAGAAACCTAGTAAAAGAGTCTGTGTGTTGCAACTGGGAGAGAAAATAACACACGCACTTAAATTAATAACCATGACTCAAGACCCTAATAGGTCCACATCCTTTATTTTCACATGGCATCACATTTGTGTTGTCGACGATAGACTCAGTGCTCAAAAGCAAAAACACGTTCGAATGTGATCAGTCCTAAGGCGTCTCTCTCGCACGCGCGCACGCACACTTGCTCAGAAAAAGATGAGAAATATGTTAGTTTCCACGCGAGATTTTTCAGAGGTGTGCATGCGTGGTTATCGAATTTTTTTCTCTCAATATGATTTTAATGGGTGTTTATTTACAATTAGGATCGCCGCTGGTACGAAAGAAAAACGGGTCGTTCACTATATATTAAGTTTGCGCTAAAAATAACATTTTAGAAATATTTAACAGCTAAAAATAACATCATATTTAGATTCCACATATTTTTCTAATCAATATTCATATATAACATGTTAAATCAGAGTTACATTTTAAAAGATATGTATAATTTTATTTTAGATAAACTGCAGATTGATCAACCGAAAAGTCAGGGGGTTTTCTGTTAAAAAAAAGCGATTCAGCTGACTTAAATATGTACCGCGGGTTGATTAGTATAAAACACAGGTTTTTTTTGTAAAATAAAAAAACGATTTGTCCTAACTTAAAGATGGATTGTGGGTTAATTAATAGAAAAGGCGGGGAGTTTTCTGCAAATAGATGCGACGGAAGAACAGAAGGGCTTGGTGCTTTTATTAGGGAAAGATTAAACTTCGGAAATGTTAACACCCACACGTGTGGGCGTTAGCCAACTCGCCCACACGCCTTCATCACCGTCCAGCGTCTTTTGCACGAATCTTGGCACAAAAAGGCTGATTTTGTGCGCCACGTAGGACAACTCGTGTGTGTGGCATGTGGGGGAGTTCGCCCACACGCCTGTTTTCTCTCCGCGGCCAACGTTCGCCAGTCGGGGCGTGCGATGGAACTGCTGTCGCGCCCGCACGCCATGCACCACTCCTGTTCCCCATCTCCCACGACCGCCATTCTCCCACTCTCCCACACCCAAGGTGTCATTTGCCATGTTTTTGAAGGGTACATGGCAACTGCCCTATTTGTGATTGTAAGCATATGTCAACTCTTTTTTTTACCCGAACATGTTATTGTTGCCACGTCTGTTTTTGTAGCGTTACATGGCAACTGTCTAGTGTTAGTAGGTGGCAACTCCTAAAGATACCACCGTCACCCACATGCCCGTCTCCTGTCCCACACACCAAAAGCCATCAGTTGCCATGTGTTTTGCAGGATATATGGCAACTGCCCTAGCATGCTTGTAAGCAGATGGCAACTCTCTTTTTACCCGCAACATGTTTTTTGCCATGTTTCTTAGTGCTACATGGCAACTGTCCAGTGTTAGTAGGTGGCAACTCTTAAAGTTTTTCCAAATCATGATAACTGTAGTTGTCCGACATGGCAACAGCTGCAGTTGCCCAAAAATGGCATCCGACACTTGACCTAAGATGGCAACTGTAGTTGAGCAACCATGGCAACTATTGTTGTCCGACATGGCAACTGTAGTTCAGCAACATGGCAACTGCAGTTCAGCAACATGGCAACTGAAGAGGGTCCGGACCATGGCAATCATGGCGGGACGCGTGGTTACTACACGCGGGGCGTGTGGCTCGCAGGTGGGGAGGGGCGACGACCGAGACGGATCGTGCGGGCCGCGTGCTCGCTCGCACGGACGTGCTCGTGCGGGGAGATCGCGCTGCACCGGACGTGCGGGCTGTGGCTGCGCGCGCCCGGATGCGGTCGTGCGGGCGGGTTCCTGTCCATGCCACACGAGGCGTGCGGGCGGGTTCCTGCCCACGCCACACGTGTGGCAGTTATCGGGACCCTTAAACTTTGGTGCACAAACAACACCAATTATCTTAGAAGAATGCTCATACCTGATACTCTTATGATGCATTCATTCATTGTGATGAAAGGACAATAGACACCGAGTCTCCCGAAAAACTAGGCTATAGAGTATAACGACCATGCTGCTCCACACTCACCTTTGCCCACAAATCCACCCATGAAGGGAGAAATGTACTACCTATTTGAATGACATAGCTGCATTGCTGGATTTGCTGCAACTACTGCTTGATGCCAACATGATTCTTCTATGAAGAATATTGAACTTTGGTGCACAAAAACCACCAATTGTCTAAGAAGAATGCTTATAATTGATACTCTGATGATGCATTCATTCGTGATGCTGGAACAATTGACGATGAGTCTCCCAGAAAACCAGGCTAGGGTATGACAACCATGCCGCTCCGCGCCCCCTAATAACCCACAAGTATAGGGGACGCAACAGTTTTCGAGGGTAGAGTATTCAACCCAAATTTATAAATTTGACATAAGGGGGGCCAAAGAATATTTGCAAGTATTAGCAAATGAGTTGTCAATTCAATCACACCTGGAGATTAATTATCTGCAGTAAAGTGATTAGTAGCATAGTAATATGATAGTTTTGATAGTAGTGGTAGCAGCAACAGTAATGGTAATACTGATAGTAATAGTTTTGTAGCAGTGACAATAGTAACAGCAGCAGTAGTAACTTAGCAAGATCAATATGTAGGAAAATCGTAGGCATTGGATCGGCGATTTGTTGGATGATATTCATCATGTGACAGTTACAACCTAGGGAGATACAACACTAGCTCCAGTTCATAAATATAATGTAGGCATGTATTCCGTAAATAGTCATACATGCTTATGGGAAGAACTTGCATGGCATCTTTTTTCCTACCATCCCATGACAGCGGAGCCTATTGGAAACTAAGGGATATTAAGGCCTCCTTTTAATAGAGAACCGGAACAAAGCATTAACACACGGTGAATACATGCACTACTCAAACTACGGTCATCACCGGGAAGTGTCCCGACTATTGTCACTCCAGAGTTGCCGGATCATAACACGTAGTAGGTGACTATAAATTGCAAGATCGGATCTACAACATCGATATAATGGTGATAACATACACGGTTCAGATTTGAAATCATGGCACCCGGGCCCAAAGTGACAAGCATTAAGCATGGCAAAGTCATAGCAACATCAATCTCAGAACATAATGGATACTAGGGCTCAAGTCCTAAACAAACTAACTCGATTACTCTTTTATTGAATAAAAAATACTCGCAAAGTTTCGTTCCAATCCAAGAACTTTTATTTTTGCACTAAAATAACAACATGGTAGTTCTACTGAAAACAACGTCAGTCCGGGTTAGTTTCATTCAAATCATGCAAATTAGAGTCCAAAACAAGAGGAAAAGTATTAGGAAAAGTAGATACGACGGAGACGTATTAACTCCCCTAAGCTTAAACCTTTGCTTGTCCTCAAGCAATTCAGTTGATAAACTAAAAGTGAAAAAGAAAAACTTTTACGCACTCTTTTGCTCTTGTTTTTGTAAATAAGCTTAAACAACACCGAAATTTTTAGCGAAGATTATAAGTAACCATGGCGACAATAACTCTTAAAAATTATATTAACTCATATCAATGACATAATCAGCTAGCGAGCAATAATAAGATATCTCAAACAACAATACATTATTAAAACAACCATGATATAATATGACAATAGTGGTATCTTGCTAGCCCTTTCTGAGACCGCAAAACATAAATGCAGAGCACCTCCAAAGTTCAAGCAGTGACTAAACATTGTAATTCATGGTAGAAAAGATCCGGTCATGATGCACCCAACATTAGCTACACACAATGCATGAGCATGACAACAGTGCTCTCAGGTTCTGGCGCTTACTTTAGAAGGTGATGACACAACATAAAAGTAAATAGATAGTCCCTTCGCAGAGGGTAGCAGTGATTTGCAGCGGTGCCAAAGCTGAAGTTTTTAAAACATAGGTAAATGAAATTTTGATAAATGCACCCTTCTTGTTTACTTCGCGACCATCAGTTATCGATATCTTCCATGCTAAACACATTAGTAGCGGTTCCCAAGCGATAAAAGTAAAGGTTTACTCCCCCTCCACCAATAATCACACTCCACGGCTTGTCCAAAACAACGGGTGCCGTCCATACCAACAATAGTCCCAGGGGAGTTTCGTTTAATTATTTGCAATTTGAGTTCGGGACCGGGAATCCCTATTAACACCCCTCTCATGCAAGGACGAGTGAATAAACACTCATCATGAGAATAACCCACTTAGCATGGAAGATACTGACTACCTCCTGTCGCTCTATGAACAATCCAGGCACACAAAAATGATATTTATTTGAAGCTTTTAGAGGTGGCACATGCAAATTTATGTAGGACAACAGGGTAATACCGTATATAGGTAGATATGGTGGACTCATCTCGAATAACTTGGGTTTCAGGTTTTTGATGCACAAGCAGAATTCCCGCTTAGTATAGGTGAAGGCTAGCAAATAGGTTGAGAAGCGTATAGCTAGAGAGTGAAAACGGTCATGAACATGCATTATGCATAAGTAACATTTTGATACTAGCATGAGTAGGATATGAACACCATGAACATAAATATCATAGAGGCTATGTTGGTTTTGATTCAACTACATGCATGAATATGTGCCAAGTCAAGCCACTCGAACATTCAGAGGAGGATACCATATCATTATACTACATCACAATCATTTTTAACACAATGTTGACATCCGAGATAAATCCTTACACTACAAAAAAATACACTTCCATGATGATACGTGTTTGCCACAGTAGGTCATGTTTTTTGTCATGCATGCACATCCATGATGATTTTATGACAGAATCAAGATAGTCATACCTGTGCTATCGTAGAAGTGTTCCATGACATTGCCAAAATTATCATCACGGAAGTGTCCACTTCCATGACAATAAATCACGCGTCATGGAAGTGCTTTCGTCAAGGGTGACCAACACGTGGCATCCACCATAACGGGTCATCATTAAGCTATCGGGCCCGGTTTTGGATCCGATAACCCGCTAACAGCCACGACCAATGGGGATTTTCCACGTGTAAATTTCTCATTGGCCGGAGGAACCACGTGTCGGCTCACCGTTGGGATAGATGTCATCCACTCATTGGACCGAAGGCGCCTATGATACATTGACACGTGGCACGGCCCAACAGAGGCCCATCCCTGGGAAAAGGCCGGCCCGTTTGACTTGGTCAAAAGGTAGCGGGCCGGCCTATGGAAAGCCTGTTAACTGCCTGTTCGCATATAGCCAATTTCCAGCCCGCTAACCCAGAGCCCTTTAAGTCCTATCCGAATTAGGTCCAGTAGCGTCATCTGGGCCGTCCAACATGATTCCAACCCATTTTAACTTCCGGCCCATGTATGACCCATGACCTCTTTTGGCCCATATGAGGCCCTTTGTAACTCTTGGCCCATTAATGACCCGTGGTGAAACTGGCCCGTAATGAACAGTGTATCACTTTGTACCCATTAACGACCCATTATTCCATTGGGCCGTTTCCAGCCCATGTTATCTTTCGGCCTTCTCAGGGCCCATTTATTCTTGGGATCATTTCCAGCATTTGGTTACTTACGGCCCGCTACTGTCCCTTTCTGCTTCTGGGCCAAATTCAGCCTATGGTTACAGTCGGGCCGTTTGTGGCCCGTTAATCTGTTGGGCCGTTTTCATAGCGTCATCAGATATGGCCGATTAATGACGGCCCGTTATGGTCGGCCCATGAACGGACGATTCCAACTCTAGCCCGTTTATAACCCATAATGCGGTCTGTTATTGGCCCATTTTTGGCCAATCGGTCATACGGCCCGTAGAAGGCCCATTGATGATACGGCCCGTAGAAGGCCCATTGTTTCTACATCCCATAGAAGGCCCATTGTTTCTACGGCCCGTAGAAGGCCCATTATTTCTACGGCCCATAGAAGGACCAATGTTTCTACGGCCCATAACTGGCCCAGGGTCACTACAGTAAATATGTAGCCCATGGTTATTGTGGCCTACTTTTTAAAAATAGATTATTGCGACCACTAGCAAACCACGGAAAAAGAACAACACTGACTACAAGCAAACAAATAAACAATACAACATGGAAATAAATAAGCAAGCAACTTACGCTATGATATCACGACTATTACACATATTACATCCACTGGGCATCAAAGTTTGCCACCAGTGCAAATATAGGGAACATAGCAGCATATCACATACACTGGTTGTCAAAGTTGGCGACCAGTGCAAATAAACGCCGCAGCAAAACAAGTCCAGAACTGAAACCACTTCAGAAGAGCTCAAGAAACAATATCCTGGGTACCCATAATGCTGGCAAGATGCATAGCAAGCTTATTAACTTCTCTTGTTTGGCGCTTAAATCCTCCAGCACTTGCTGTTGCACCAGAAAGTATGCATCTAAATTCTGCAGGGACTTCCTCAGTCCTTCGGCTTCCTGTCGCATAACATATGATCGATGTCTTTCAACTTGAAGTTGAGACTCAAGAAGCCGAACTGATTCAGGCAGCAAGTTCGATGAGCTGGTGCCAGCAGTAGTAGCCAGTAACTCGAACACTACATTAAGACAGGACTTTGGGGTTGTATCAGTGTCTTCAATATAGTTTTTATCAGCTTTCTTGGAGACCAACAGGGATGTCTCACTATCTTGATCCTTATCTGCATTACTTCCTTTACCATTACATACCTGGGCACTCTTCTCCAATATTTTATCCGCATTCTAAAAGAGAAACAAACATAGACATCACATGTTTACCATGTTGTATATGAAACTCATTTTGGTAAACCAGTCCAGTAGTAAGGTGGACAGGATAACAACATGAAACAAACATATATCTATGTAGTATGGTCACTGTATGGTCTATATCATTCTAGTTTATGTTGCCAAATCAAGATAGAGATAGTTCAAATCATATCTATTTAAGACAAAGCAGCATAGGCAAAATATAAGTGTGGGAAACTACATAGCAATAACAACACTTGTAATGTGCATGGAATGAGAACATAACTGTTTATTCAATTGGAACTGAAATCAACATAGAGCAAGTACAACAGCAAACATGTTAAAGAAACAGGTCTAAAACATACCTGCTGCGCCATTGGAGTTTCAGTTGCATCCTTCAAATTTGAAATTAGTTGGTATGAGTAAATATTGTGGTGCAAGAGAAAAGGAGTATGAACCAGAGCTACGAAACCTGACCTAAGAACAATTCTTCTTCTGCTTTAAGCGTTGACTTGGGGTTCAGAGTGGTGGTATCATGCTTTGGGCACTACAGTTGCCTTACTAACTGCTCGTGTTTGGGTGCTCTGTGATGGAGACGGTGCTGTGTCAACTGGAACTGGGTTACTATCTGTTGGGGTTGGGGTTAGAAGGGGTGTAGCTGGTTCTCTGTCCAACTGGGTAGGGGTAGAATCTGCGTGAGTCTGGGTTATGTGTGGTGGGGCTGGTTCTTGGGCAAGTACAACTGTGGTTCTATCTGCATCGACCGATAGCACAATCTTTTCTGAAGACCGTGCTTTTACTCCCACATATACTACCATCACCCCCTCCAATTCAAATGGCTGATAAACAAGAAAAGTAATGGAATGTACAGACATTGTAAGATAGACAGGTGCAATGGGTAGTAGGCAAGAAAACAAGGCATGAAATAATTCACATTTATGTTGTCTAACCAAACAGAATAGCATGACATAATTTCACATATACGATGGCTAATTAAATAGGATAGCATGACACAATTTCACATGTATGATGGCTAACTAAACATGATAGAATAACATACTTCAAAATATGAAGATTATGTAAACATGATGACATGATATAACTATATGATGTGTCTATTAAAGTGGTTGGCATGCCATAATTCACAAATATGCCATTGATGGAAACATGATGGCATGATATAATTCACAGATAGAATGACATAATTCAAAATATGATGACTGTGTAAATAGGATGAGATGATATAACTATATTATGTCTTTAGAAAATAGGTTGGCATGCCATAATTCAGATACATGCTGTCTATGTAAACATCATGGCATGATATAATTCAAATATATGATTTATATACTAAGCAAGTGAGCAGAGGGCAATTGCATATATGATCTGTCAACTAAGGAGATGGCATTCAATATTGTGTATATGATGTAAAAACAGAAGAAAATATGCCCTAGAGGCAATAATAAAGTTATTATTTATTTCCTTATTTCATGATAAATGTTTATTATTCATGCTAGAATTGTATTAACCGAAAACTTAGTACATGTGTGAATACATAGACAAAACTTATAGTCCCCAGTATGCCTCTACTTGACTAGCTCGTTAATCAAAGATGGTTATGTTTCTTGACCATAGACATGTGTTGTCATTTGATGAACGTGATCACATCATTAGGAGAATGATGTGATGGACATGACCCATTTGTTAGCTTAGCATTTTGATCATGATAGTTTCATTGCTACTTCTTTCTTCATGACTTATATAAGTTCCTCAGACTATGAGATTATGCAACTCCCGAATACCGGAGGAACACTTTGTGTGATACCAACCGTCACAACATAAAAAGGTGATTATAAAGGTGCTCTACAGGTGTCTCCGAAGGTGTTTGTTGGGTTGGCATATATCGAGATTAGGATTTGTCACTCCGTGTTTCGGAGAGGTATCTCTGGGCCCTCTCGGTAATACTCATCACTATAAGCCTTGCAAGCATTGTAACTAATAAGTTAGTTGCGGGATGAAGTATTACGGAACGAGTAAAGAGACTTGCCGGTAAAGAGATTGAACTAGGTATGATGATACCGACGATCGAATCTCGGGCAAGTAACATACCGATGACAAAGGGAACAACGTATGTTGTTATGCGGTTTGACCGATAAAGATCTTCGTAGAATATATAGGAGCCAATATGAGCATCCAGGTTCCGCTATTGGTTATTGACCGGAGATGTGTCTCGTTCATGTCTACATAGTTCTCGAACCCGTAGGGTCCGCACGCTTAACGTTCGATGACGATTTATATTATGAGTTATGTGATTTGATGTACTGAAGTTTGTTCGGAGTCCCGGATGATATCACGGACATGACGAGGAGTCTTGAAATGGTTGAGAGGTAAAGATTCATATATTGGAAGGTTGCATTTGGACATCGGAATGGTTCCGAGTGGTTCGGGCATTTTTTCGGAGTATCGGGAGGTTACCGGAACCCCCCGGGAGAAGTATTGGGCCTAGTGGGCCTTATTGGAGGAGAGGAGAAAGGGCCACGTGAGAGGGGCGCCCCTCCCCTTGCCCAAACCGAATTGGACTAGGGGAAGGGGCCGGCCCCCCTCTTCCCCCCCTCTCTCTCCGTTACCTTTCCCTCCGGTGGAAGAAAGGAAAGGGGGGGGGGGGAGGGCGAATCCTACTTGGACTAGGAGTCCAAGTAGGACTCCCCCTTGTGCGTCCAAACCTGGCCGGCCTCCTCTCTCCCTCCCTCCTTTATATACATGGCCAGGGGCACCCCAATAACACAACAGACAACACAAGTTGATCTTTTAGATGTGTGCGGTTCCCCCTCAAAGTTACACACCTCGATCATATAGTTGCGGAGCTTAGGCGAAGCCCTGTACCGGTAGCATCATCATCACCGTCACCACGCCGTCATGCTGACGGAACTCACCCTCGGCCTCAACTGGATCAAGAGTACGAGGGACGTCATCGAGCTGAACGTGTGCTGAACGCGGAGGTGCCGTACGTATGGTACTTGGATCGGTCGGATCGTGAAGACGTACGACTACATCAACCGTGTTGTCCTAACGCTTCCACTTTCAGTCTACGAGGGTACATGGACACACTCTCCCCTCTCGTTGCTATGCATCACATAGATAGATTTTGCGTGATCGTAGGATTTTTTTTGAAATTACCGCGTTCCCCAATAGTGGTATCAGAGCCAGGTCTATGTGTAGATGTTATATGCACGAGTAGAACACAAAGAGTTGTGGGCGATAGTAGTCATAATGCTTACGAGCATGTCATACTTTAATTTAGCGGTATTGCTGGATGAAGCGGCTCAGACCGACATTACGCGTACGCTTACACGAGACTGGTTCTACCGACGTGCTTTGCACATAGGTAGCTGGTGAGTGTCTATTTCTCCAACTTTAGTTGAATCGAGTGTGGCTACGCCCGATCCTTGTTGAAGGTTAAAACATCACACTTGATGAAAAATCGTTGCGGTTTTGATGCGTAGGTAAGAACGGTTATTGCTAGAAGCCCGTAGCAGCCACGTAAAACTTGCAACAACAAAGTAGAGGACTTCTAACTTGTTTTTGCAGGGCTTGCTGTGATGTGATATGGTCAAGCATGATGATATAAATTGTTGTATGAGTTGATCATGTTTTGTAACAAAGTTATCGGCAACTGGTAGGAGCCATATGGTTGTTGCTTTATTGTATGCAATGCAATCGCCATGTAATTGTTTTACTTTATCACTAAGCGGTAGCGATAGTCGTAGTAACAATAGGTGGCGAGTCGACAACGATGCTATGATGGAGATCAAGGTGTCGCGCCGGTGACGTTGGAGATCATGACGATGCTTCGGTGATGGAGATCATGAGCACAAGATGATAATGGCCATATCATGTCACATTTTTTGATTGCATGTGATGTTTATCCTTTATGCATCTTATTTTTCTTAGCACGTCGGTAGCATTATAAGATGATCCCTTACTAAATTTCAAGGTACAAGTGTTCTCCCTGAGTATGCATCGTTGCTACAGTTCTTCGTGCTGAGACACCACGTGATGATAGGGTGTGATAGGCTCTACGTTCACATACAATGAGTGCAAGCCAGTTTTGCACACGCTGAATACTTGGGTTAAACTTGACGAGCCTAGCATATGCAGATATGGCCTCGGAACACTAAGACCGAAAGGTCGAGCGTGAATCTATAGTAGATATGATCAACATAGTGATGTTCACCATTGAAAACTACTCCATCTCACGTGATGATCGGACATGGTTTAGTTGAATTGGATCACGTGATCACTTAGAGGGTTAGAGGGATGTCTATCTAAGTGGGAGTTCTTAAGTAATATGATTAATTAAACTTTAATTTATCATGAACTTAGTCCTGATAGTATTTTGCAAATTATGTTGTAGATCAATAGCTCATGTTATAGCTTCCCTATGTTTTTATATGTCCCTAGAGAAAACTAAGTTGAAAGATGATAGTAGTGATGATGTGGACTAGGTCCATGATCTGAGGTGTATCCTCATTGCTGCACAGAAGAATTATGTCCTTGATGCACCGCTAGGTGACAGACCTATTGCAGGAGCAGATGCAGACATTATGAACGTTTGGCTAGCTCAATATGATGACTACTTGATAGTTTAGTGCACCATGCTTAACGGCTTAGAATCGAGACTTCAAAGATGTTTTGAACGTCATGGAATATATGAGATGTTCCAGGAGTTGAAGTTAATATTTCAAGCAAATACCTGATTTGAGAGATATGATGACTCTAACAAATTCTAAAGCTAAAAGATGGAGGAGAATAGATCAAGCTGTGAGCATGTGCTCAGATTGTCTGGTTACTACAATTACTTGAATCAAGTGGGAGTTAATCTTCTAGATAAGACAATGACTGAAAGTGTTCTCTAGTCACCATCACCAAGTTACTTGAACTTCGTGATGAACTATAAATATGCAAGGGATGACAAAAGAAGTTCCCGAGCTCTTCGTGATGCTGAAAATCGATGAAGGTAGAAATCAAGAAAGAGCATCAAGTGTTGATGATTAAGCAAGATCACTAATTTCAAGAAAAGGGCAAAGGGAAAGAAAGGGAAATTCAAGAAGAATGGCAAGCAAGTTGTCACTCCCGTGAAGAAGCCCAAAGCTGGACCAAAGCCTGAAACTGAGTGCTTCTACTGCAAAGGAAATGGTCACTGGAAGCGGAAATGCCCTGAATATTTGGTGGATAAGAAGGATGGCAAAGTGAAGAATGGTATATTGGATATACAAGTTATTGATGTGTACCTTACTAGTGTTTATAGTAGCCCCTGGGTATTTGATACTTGTTCGGTTGCTAAGATTAGTAACTCAAAACAGGAGTTACAGAATAAATAGAGACTAGTTGAGGGTGAAGTGACGATATGTGTTGGAAGTGGTTCCAAGATTGATATGATCATCATCGCACACTCCCTATACTTTCGAAATTAGTGTTGAACCTAAATAAATGTTCTTTGGTGTTTGCGTTGAGCATAAATATGACTAGATCATGTTTATTGCGATACGATTATTCATCTAAGACAGAGAATAAATTGTTATTTATTTTACATGAATAAAACCTTCTATGGTCATACACCCAATGTTGATGGTTTATTGAATCTTGATCGTAGTGATACACATATTCATAATGTTGATGCCAAAAGATGCAAAGTTGATAATGATAGTGCAACATATTTATGGCACTGTCATTTGGGTCATATCGGTGTAAAGCGCATGAAGAAACTCCATAAAGATGGTCTTTTGGAATCACTTGATTATGAATCATTTGATGCTGGCGAACCGTGCCTTATGGGCAAGATGACTAAAACTCCGTTCTCCGGGACAATGGAACGAGCTAGTGACTTATTGGAAATAATACATACTGATGTTTGCGGTCCAATCAGTGTTGATGCTCGTGGCGGGTATCGTTATTTTCTGACCTTCACAGATGATTTGAGCAGATATCGATATATCTACTTAATGAAACACAAGTCTGAAACATTTAAAAAAATTCAAAGAATTTCATAGTGAAGTGGAGAATCATCGTAACAAGAAAATAAAGTTTCTACAATCTGATCATAGAGGAGATTATTTAAGTTACGAGTTTGGCCTTCATTTAAAACAATGTGGAATAGTTTCACAGCTCATGCCACATGGAACACCACAGTGTAATGGTGTATCCGAATGTCGTAACCGCACTTTATTGGATATGGTGCGATCTATGATGTCTCTTACCGGGTTACCACTATCGTTTTGGGGCTATACATTAGAGACAGCTGCATTCACTTTAAATAGGGAAGCATCAAAATCCGTTGAGACGACGCCTTATGAACTATGGTTTGGCAAGAAACCAAAGTTGTTGTTTCTTAAAAGTTTGGGGCTGCGATGCTTATGTGAAAAAACTTCAACCGGATAAGCTCGAACCCAAATTGGATAAATGCTCTTCATAGGATACCCAAAGGAAACTATTGGGTACACCTTCTATCACAAATCCGAAGGTGTTGGGGATATAACTATTTGTGTAAGCCGCCCAGGAGGGGCCGGGTTACACAAAGAGACTCATCAGAGAGAAGCCCAAGACCAAGCATGAAGATGGCGATTCAATAATGGGCTTAAGGCCCACAGGTGACTTAAGCCCGTTGTAGTAAACCGCCATGATGGCATGACTTGTAACATAAGGTAGATTTAACTAGTCACCAAGCCGGACACCTTTTATAAGCCGGCCGGGACTCTGCAAGCCACAGGGCGTCAACCCGTGTATATAAGGGGACGACCTACTGGCGGCTTAGGGCAAGAAAACAACTCATCGAGAGTCGGGCATAGTGTATTTCTCTCCCTGGTCATCGAAACATCAATATCAACCCAACTAGACATAGGCCTTACCTTCACCGTAAGGAGCCGAACTAGTATAAACTCTCTCGTGTCCTTTGTCCCGATTTAACCCCTTCAAGCTTCCTAGTTGCGATGGCTCCACAACTAAGTCCTTTCACGAGGACATCTGACGTGGCAATTCCACAACAGTTGGCGCCCACCATGGGGCCAGCGCACGGTGGATTTGAGTTCTTGAAGGGAAACTTCGAAGGGCTCAAGGGATACGTGGTGGGCCGGATGACCAAGAGTCGTCGCGGCAAGATCTACATCAACGACGAAGGCTGGGGTCCCGACGCCGGCTCAATTGAGTACGGATACCGGGTCCCCTTCGGCGGAATCCACGTCTTCATCGACCGGATCGGTGAGCCGGGCCCTGAGCCGGACAACTGCACCGACATTGTCGAGACGGCTCACCGTGCGAGGAAGACCCGGACTCAACCTGTCTTACGCGTGCCTTCGTGGGGTGCATCCACCAAGAGGAATTTTCCGAAGGATCTGAAGATAGGGGTGAGACGGCCATCCTCTCAGATGGTGATTCGTCCGCCGGCTCAACAGATTCGTTGTATCAGGTGCAAGACGGCGCGCTTGGGGGCTGTTCCGATGGCATTAGTATTCCGGACCCCTATGAGCCGCCAAGATGGGCAGGGATCTTCATGGCTGGAACTCAGCCCGACTCAAACTCTACAGCTGCTGCAGCGATAACATCCGGGTTAGGAGCAGCCGGGGCAGGCGGCCTCGTGTGCCCCCCGGCTTAGGTGCTAATAGATCTCATGGACAAGCTTACGTCCCTGTTAACCGCCACGGTTATTCCCGCAAACAAAGATGAGCATGACGCAGCGGTAGCACAAGTGCGTGAGGAGATAGCTCAGGCCAAGGAGGCCTTGGCAGCTGAGGATACTAGACTAGCTACAGAGCGGGCGGCTCTCGACGCCCGGGCACAGCGCTTGCAGTCAGAAGCTTACCAGCTCACGATGAGCTTAAACGCATCCAATGAGGTAATGAGGAGGACATATCAGAAAACTCAGTCCCGTTTACCTCCGAATTACGACCCCCTGGTTCTCTTTGCTACACCTGGAGCCAGCCCTAGTAATCCGCCGGAGGCCGATCAGCTTATGACAGCCGGAACAGGAGGACCGACTCAGCCTCGGGATATGGCACCGCCTCACGTGAGCATGCCACCACCGCGTTATGTACCGATTCCACCGGGTCATTTTTCCAACCCCATGGAGAACTTAATCGCAGCTTCGACACGTTTGGCGGCTCTTCCTATGGAAGGTGATGACCCGGCAGCAGTGGAAATCCAGAAGGTCAGAGAGCTCCTCCAGATGGCCCTAGCTCAGCAGGAGACCTATTCTTACAGCCGGGACAGGATTCATTCAACTCCCCCGCCCTGGGTAGCACCACCTCGCCAGAACCAGAGCCCGAGTTATAGCAGACACATGGAGTCGGAAGCTTTGTCAAGCAACGCCCAACGCCGTAACCAGCCCGGTGGCTATAATACGGTGCAAGATCGAATACGTCAGGAGAACGAGCAGGCGGCTCAGGTGGCAGCTCAAAAGACAGCACATCAAGATTTTCCAGAGTATCCAACAACTTCCGTTGAGGCGGGAGTAGCCACTAGAACCGGTGGTGTTCCTTGTCTGGTTCCGGCTTTGCGTAATGTGCGGTTGCCCAAAGACTTCAAGGGACCTCGAAAGGTGCCGAATTACACGGCCGACTTGCAGCCCAAAGCATGGATTGAGAGTTATGAGATGGCCATGGAGCTGTTGGAAGTTAGTGACGCAGCGATGGCTAAATATTTCACCATGATGCTAGATGGAACGGCCCGGTCTTGGTTAAAAGGCCTGCCACCCAATTCCATTGGTTCATGGGGCGAGTTAAAGGCCCGGTTCATCCAGAACTTTAAGGACACCTGTAAGCAATCTATGTCGATTGTGGACTTGATGGATTGCAAGAAAGGGGAAGGTGAATCCACCACCCATTGGGTACGCCGGGTCAAGGAGATAATTCATTCATCTGATAAGATGGATGCTGGCTCTGCAGTCCTTATGCTAGAGAAAAATTACCGCTTTGAGCTGCTGACGCAGAAACTGGGGTGCCTTAAACGTGACCTCATGGATATGGGTACGCTGATGGAGGCTTTAGTTAAATATGCCGATTCTGATAATACCAAGGATCCCGCGTCCGATGATGAAAAGACAGGGAAGGGAAAAAGGAACGGCGATGGAAAGGGTCAGCAACATAACTCGGGGAGTCAAGGCGGCAATAAGCGTAAGGCGGACGGTAACCCGGAGTTTGTGGCCAATGCCAGCGCGCGGAGTAACAATAAGAGATATAAGGGTAAGCCGCCTCGGCCCGGCGGGTCAGGCCCATCTCTTGAGCAGCTACTCAATGAGCCCTGCCCAAAACACGGCACCCGGGAGCACCCCGCCACACACCTATGGAAGGATTGCGCGATCATGAAGGCGTTTAAAAATTCCAACACCTTCGATGGCAGTCATGGATCTGGCGGCGGCTCAGGGGCTGACGACTTTCATGGCCCGGGCGGTGGCTCAAATTCCGGTTTTCAGGGGCATCCAGGTGGTAGTAATCAGCAGCAATCTGGTCAAGGAGGGCAGCAGCAGCAGTCGGTCTATCAAAGCCATCCGAAGTAGTTGAGTGGTGGGCAGTATCACGTGTTTACCACTAGTTTGTGCAAACATGACCAAAAGATTCATAAGAGGGCTGGAATTCTGTTGAGCCGGCAATTCCTCGTTATTTGAGGTGGTCAGAGCAGCCCATCATATGGAGCAGAGAGGATCACCCTCCGCGGGTCGATAATCCGGGTCAATTAGCCTTGGTGGTGGCACCCCAGGTTGGTGGATATAAATTCACTAAGATACTCATGGACGGCGGTAGCAACATCAATATCCTCTACTACGACACCTTTCAGCGCATGGGGTTGACTGAGAAGAATTTGAGAACATACAACACTGTTTTCCATGGGGTGGTTCCGGGTAAGTCGGCTTACCCAGTTGGCAAGATTGAGCTAGAGGTGGCCTTCGGAGACGAATATGATTCTAGAGCTGAGAAGTTAACGTTTGAGGTGGTCAAAATCAGGAGCCCATATCACGCTCTGTTTGGGCGGGCGGCTTATGATAAGTTCATGGCCCGGCCGTGTTATATTTATTTGCAGCTCAAGATGCTGGGTCACAAGGGCACCATCACTGTGCATGGAAGTTGGAAGGTGGCGTTGGAATGTGAAGAAGGCGACGCGGCTTATGCTGAGTCGGCCTGTGCGGCTGGAGAGCTCAAATTTTATCAAGACAATGTTGACCCGGCGGATATGACCTCCCTCAAGAAACCCACTACTGAACATGACCCCTTCTTGAAGTTTAAATCAGCCGCTGAGACAAAGGTTGTGGACTTTACTCCAGGAGATGCCTCTAAGCAGTTCAGTATCAGTGCCAATTTGGATCCTAAATAGGAAAGCACGCTCATCGAGTTCATCCGTGAGAACCGGGACATCTTTGCATGGAAACCTTCTGACATGTCGGGTGTACTGAGGGAACTCGGTGAGCACACTCTCAATATTGATCCAAAGTATAAGCCGGTCAGACAGTTTCTCCGGCGGTTCAACGAAGAGATACGGAAAGCTATTGGGGAAGAGGTGGCCCGGCTCTTAGCGGCCGGGTTTATTGTTGAAGTTTTTCACCCAGAGTGGTTGGCTAACCCGGTGCTTGTCCTCAAGAAGAACGGCACTTGGCGGATGTGTGTGGATTACACGGATTTAAACAAGGCTTGTCTGGATGATCCCTTTGCCCTCCCCCGTATTGATCAAATTATTGATGCTACGGTGGGTTGTGAAGGTTTGAGTTTTTTGGATGCCTACTCTGGTTATCATCAGATCAAAATGGCAGTTAAGGACTAGGAGAAGACGACTTTCATCACTCCGTTTGGAGCCTTCTGCTATGTATCTATGCCATTTGGACTCAAAAGTGCCTAAGCGACTTATCAGCGGTGTGTGCAGAACTGTTTGCACGATCAAATTGGGCGTAATGTTCATGCTTATGTGGATGACATTGTGGTGAAGTCCAGAGAAAATGAAACCTTGATATCCGATTTAAAAGAGACCTTTGATAATCTCCGGGTTTACAAGATGATGCTTAACCCGACCAAGTGTGTATTTGGTGTACATGCAGGTAGGCTTTTGGGTTTTCTGGTATCTAACAGAGGCATTGAAGCTAACCCGGAGAACATTAAGGCGATTACCTCTCCAATTAAACCGGCGTGCATCAATGATGTTCAGTGATTGGCGGGTCGCGTTGCCGCTTTAAGCCGGTTCATAAGCCGGTTAGGTGAGAAGGCCTTACCGCTGTATCAAATGATGAAGAAAATAGACACTTTTGTCTGGAGTGATGCCGTGAATACTGCCTTTGAAGATCTGAAGAGACAGTTGTGTGAACCACCGGTTCTTGCAGCTCCCATTGATAAAGAGCCTTTGCTGTTATATGTGGCTGCCAATTCGCGAGCCGTCAGCGTTGCCATCGTAGTGGAGCGTAACAAAGCCGACAAGGAGCATCCGGTTCAACGACCGGTTTACTACATCAGTGAGGTGCTCATTGAGTCTAAGCAAAGGTATCCACATTGGTAGAAGCTTGTTTACGGGGTGTTTATGGCTAACCGGAAGTTGAAGCAATACTCTCAAAGCCACCCTATAACTGTGGTAAGTTCTGCCCCTTTGGGAGACATAATTTAGAATAGGGAGGCCACAGGACGAGTCGCCAAGTGGGCCATTGAGCTTGGGCCTCACGATTTGAAGTATATGCCACATACTGCTATTAATTCCCAGGCCTTGGTGGACTTTATCAATGATTGGACAGAGTTAGAGGCCCCTGAGAAGAAGCCGGATAATACATATTGGACGATTCACTTTGATGGGTCCAGGCAGCTAGAAGGCTCGGGGGCTGGTGTTGGGGAACGTTGCAGAAAATTAAAATTTTTCCTACGGTTTCACCAAGATCCATCTATGAGTTCATCTAAGCAACGAGTCAAGGGAGTGAGTTTGCATCTACATACCACTTGTAGATCGCGTGCGGAAGCGTTCAAGGGAAGGGTGATGATGGAGTCGTACTCGCCGTGATTCAGATCACCGATGACCAAGTGCTGAACGGACAACACCTCCGCGTTCAACACACGTACGGTACGGACGACGTCTCCTACTTCTTGATCCAGCAAGGAGGAAGGAGAGGTTGAGGAAGACAGCTCCAACGGCAGCACGACGGCGTGGTGTTGGTGGAGAAGCAGCACTCCGGCAGGGCTTCGCCAAGCTCGTGATGGAGGAGGAGAGGTGTTGGGGAGGGGAGGGGCTGCGCCTTGGGTTGTGTGTTGCAGCCCTCCCCTCAACCCTCTATTTATAGGGGAAGGGGCAAGGGGGGGCGGCCCCTCTAGATGGGATCTAGAGGGGGGGCGGCGGCCAGGGAGGGGGGACTTGCCCCCCAAGCAAAGGGGGCGCCCCCTCTAGGGTTCCCCCCCAACCCTAGCCACATGGGCCCAAGGGGGGGGGGG